>NW_027110917.1:44294-49203 GCF_000696795.3 Halyomorpha halys
GTTTCGCGTCGGCATAAATAAATAATTTTTTGTTTATTTATGTTTTTTTTTTTTTTTTGGTGACCGCATCCCCCGACCATCTTCTTCAAAGATTTTACTTTCAGTTTAATTGTTTATTCCTTTTTATATTCTATTTATAATTTTGTTACCATTAAATTGATATCTCTGCAAATATGCTCACTAATTTCTATTACCATTTTGTTTTTAGATGAAAGTTTTTAATCTGTTGTGTCGGGTAAGCTTTCCTTGATTTAGGAATCAGCAGGAAAACAATACCTTTTTCGTCAAACATAGTGTGCCCGTCTATATCATGATACTCACTAATCTTTTAGCTCCATGTTTCAGCTGCAGGACAAGAGTTTTCAAAGAAATATAAAAAATGAGTAATGATGTTGTACATTTTGTTTAGAAATTATTTATATTATGACATTGTATAAATATTTTTCTGTCAATCTTCATTGCTGTTTTATTTTTTCTTTAAGGCAATCTAAATTTGTGGATCTCATCAAAAGTTTTTGTACCCACTTCACATAAATTTATTTTTCTTAACAAAATTGAATTCCTTTTTTTTTTTCTTTTTTTTTTTAATGAATTGTGGAGGAACAGATAGGTTTCCGCTCTTGGAGGCAGATTCCCTGGACCATATCTTTGTCCAACATGTACCTAGCATTCCTGGACTTAAGGCTCCCTTCGACACGGTCCCACTAAAAGAAAAATGGAATGCTCTGGTTGCACAAGCTGTTCCAAGAGATCTCATAACAGCAATAAAATATGTTTACACAAATTCAAAAGTAGAGGTAAGGATCAGAGGAACTGAGTCTGCTCTTTCTATTTAATCTTCTATCCAATTTATAGAGGTGTCAAATCTGTAAAAGGCAATTTGTAAGTGTAACATGAAGTAATAATATTGTAATATGCAGATGATCATTTGTGTTATAAAAGTGAAACTGCATCAAGCTTTACTGGACTGACAGAAGGAAGTTTAAAAAAAAGAAAAAGATGACCATCAATGCTTCCAAGAATATGATAGTGTTACTTTCCCGAGATGAGGAGGAGACAGTGGAGAAGGACTGAAACGATGAGGTTGTCAAATGTGAGTGGGTGATATAAAAAAGTTTTAATAAAACTTCTGCTTATTTCAATTAGATAGCTCCGTAATAAGTATTTATTTCTACTTACCATGAAATAATAAGGGAGAGTATTATGATCATGACATAAATTCAAATTTGTATTTTCGAAGGAAATACATTTATAGGGTCCTCTGAGTCCTTCAACGAAGTCATTCAAGTGGTCTGCGTGTGCATATGAGAACAACCAAGCATAACGATTTTGATTAAACTCCCCACATCGCTGAACAATTTAGTACTCTTTAATTAACGTTTGGCTTTATTTATGTGTGACAAGGTTGAACTAAAATGTTTTAGGTCGGGAAAACTATATTTCTTAAAGTTAAATTTATCTACTTTACGATAATACAAATGCGACTTGACTTGAATAGTTTTTAAGTTATTGAGTGATGAGTGCTTCCTACACAGCAAAAGCAGGTAAAAGAACGCAAAATATAAATCTTCACCTTTTCTTCAGATAATAATATTTTTGTGAACCTTACAGTTTACTCAAAGTGTATTAGGTTGATCCATATGAAATGTTGTATTTTTAAGTGAATATATAAAACTGTATATCTTTTTGCATAAGTTGTTTATTTAATCAAAATATGTTCCATTTTCTTCAATACACTTTTCCCAGGGGGAATTTGGACCATAGATGCCTTTATTAAAAAAAAATCTTTAGAATCTATAAATTTAGATATCGGATTTTTCAGGCTGGCTTCATTTTTATACTGTTTAGCCCACAGAAACAGATCCAAATGTTAAAAAAAATAAAAGTCGGTTGGGGAGAAATCCGGTGAACAGGCTGGCTGCTGAAAAATTCATGTTTCAATTCATATAATTTCGCAATTGTTCTGTGCGATGTATGCAGCCGCCAGGGTCTTTTTGTAGTGAAAAATCACCAGACCGAAAATTTTTCAAATCAACGCTGTACTTTTCGATCTTTGACAGTATTATCCCCAAACGCCTGAATTTTATTGCGTGAAGCTTTTGTAGCATTATTACCAGGTTTATACTTTTACAAAATAATTACACGAATATCGGTGGAATTCATATCGGTACAAAATTCAATAAAAATAATAAAAAAGAACACAAAGGAAAATCACCCTAATTAAAATGTGAGTACGACTATAAACGAGGTTAGGCCAAAAACAAAAGCATAACGAAACCAGAATGAGAAATATTTAGTTGTAAAAAAAAAAATCTTACATTTCATATGCACCAACCTAATATTATCGCCATTTTAAATATTTTCCCTTAATTACAAGGCGCCTTGTTTATTAACACCTTTTTACGTTCCTGTAAAAAAGGGGAAGTTACGTCAATAACTCTTGTTAATTGTTACATCAAACTATAATGTGAAGCAAACAAGAAATAGGCTGATGCTAAGTAAACCCAGAGACCCTTGAGTACCTGCGGGTCTGACCGGGACTCAATAATTAACGGCCTATATTCCCTCAGGAGGGGCGACCTAATTTGCATACTGCCCTCAGTCACGTCTAGTTCCCTACCTCAAATTTGATACTCGCCCCCTGCAACTTGCAAGTCAAAGCATCTGCTTGGTGTGCTGCCTTGCAAAATCACGAGGAGGAATGTTATAAATTCCTAAATCGAAAATTGAAGATGACATTCAGACATGTACAATGATCAAATGACTTTGATCTTGAGAGTCGTTGATAAATATAGATTTGTTTAAACTATTCAGCAGTGAAAATAATTAGAAATCAGTATGATAATTTATTCTTTCATTTTAATTATTACTGTTGAGAATATATTTTTAAGAAATAAAACAGAGTTTTTAAAGGGCTATTCATCAGAAAGATAGAAAAAAAAAATTTGATTAAGAATGGACCTTCCGAATAGCAATAAGATCATTGAGATGATTCATAATGGAACTTCGTTGGGAATCAAATCAAAGGCTATTGTGTTTGCTCTGACTTTCTACAGATATCTTTTCCTTAGATTCCTTATTTAGCATTGGAATAACAATATATACTTTGGGTTATTGTTTGCAATAATGAACCTTATAAATCGAGAAAGAAAAAAAAATATTTCTTAGAAAATTTTCCATTTAAAGTTGCCATTCCGAAAATTGAATAAAAAAAAATCCCCCATCCACTGTCTATTTTTACGTGACTTTTTGTGATCAATTATTGAAAACGTGAAATTAATTTAGAGCTGACCATCTTCTTGAAGCCTTCTATTCTTCAGCATTATTTCCTTAGAAACTCGAAAACTACTGGTTTCATCTGTTAGGTCTCCTTTCCATTACTGAAATATAGCATATTAAGGACTCATTGTAAAACTAGATGACAAATTGTAACTTAGGTGACTTATTTTAGATTTATCTTGACACATAAGACTTCTCATGCAGGAAGCTTCTACTCAGAATCAAAGAAACGGCTATCCTTCCTTCAGCAGACATATTTCCTTGGTTACGTCTTTAAGTACAAAACTTTTTCCTTCTTTTACCACATCTTATCTTATGACAGCTTATAAAAATCCTATCCTAATCCGCTTCTCAATAGCGTTACAAGAAGTACTAAGACCCAGAACGAAATCATGGATGTTCATCGTTTCATTGAAGCAAAGAGAAATAAGGGGGTGTCATAGAATACCTCTTCAAACGTTTTATCATTTTTTTTTACCTCTCAAGTATATACAATGCAATAAACTATTATAAATATAAATGTTTTTTTAAATATTTATTTATTGCTATTTACAACTATACATTATAATACATTTAGTAAATCTGATCTAAGTTAAATTGGAGTGTTACAGGTGTGTAGAGAAACTACCCATTGGTAGCACTCTAAAATATAAATATAAATTATAATTATTAAGTTATAGATAGCATGATAATATTTATTTAAAATTTAAGATAATTAATTTAACATTTAAATAAATATACAAGAACAGGAATGTAAAATCCAAGGCAAGCGTATGGCACAATAGATGTTCGGAATTGGCAAGTGGCAGCCAATAGGTATTTTATTTTATTAATCTCAGTCACTATACCGACTGCTCAGCGGAACCTCTCATCTCTCAATAGAAAACAAACCTCTAATTTATAATTTGGGAAACAGCTAAACCATCAAACATCAAACGTATCCAATCCTTAGAACCATAGTCAATGCACCCTATTACGTTCCCAACAGAACACTACACCATGACTTTCATATCCCTTTTGTCGTTGATCTCATGCCAACTAAATTCCCAAAATCCCATATAAATCTATCTAATCACCCTAATCCTTTGGTTCAATCCTTATAAAGTTCCAACCATCTCTACAATACTCCTCAAAGTTTGAAATGGCAGTGGCCATAATAGAATTAATGTAAAATGAAAATGGACAATTGGAGTTCTGGCAATGGTCAGATGCTCCACTCAAGTTGAATATTTGCGGCTTTAGCGCACTTGCTTAGCCTCCACTGGTTCATTACCAGTAACCTGTTGAGAGGGATGCGCTGGGATCTCAAAGAACACTGCTCTACCCCTCACACGTGGGGATAGAGTGGGCTCTGGGATCCTCAGGTCGATTGTGTAGATATTTTATATAACAGTGTAAACGTGACTAGTGATTATTTTTAATTTTATTTTTGTTGTTATTATTTTTTTTTAGTTTTATGTTCAGAGTTTGATTATGTTCAATTTTTTTTCGTTTGATTTATATATATTTTGAAGGAGATTTTATTTATTTGTACGTAAATTTACTTATTTTTATTCTTATTTTATTTATTTTTTAAATTTTAGTATGAATAGGATCAGTTATCACTATTACCTATTGTATATGTAGTGTT
>NW_027110917.1:50053-54837 GCF_000696795.3 Halyomorpha halys
AATATAGGTTTTAGCTCACGGGTTCTCACCTGAATTATTTATTCAACCAGGATTAAAACGAAATTTAAAAATCTGGTTAAACAAAATATCAAAAGTTTCATTAAACATTGTACATATTTTTTTTTTAAATTGAGCTCATTATACTTTATTTTGTACTTAAGAAATTTTTATTTGTTAAATATAATCTTTTTTACGATTTGTTTATTGAACTTATGTTTGGAATATTTTTCTACTGTTGTTTCCTTTATTAAAACAGAAAGTTTGCCAACAACATAGTTTAGTAAAACTTTCTTTCAATTTCACATTATTTGTTTTTCATAACCCCTTATATTATTTTAAAAAATTTTGATTGACCAAAAATAGTCCATTTTTTGTACATTTTTATACAGACAATAACACTCAGTATACCCAGATAATTAAAAATATTTTAATAATTTGTCATTCGAGATAAAAATCTACGGAGAAAATCGTTTGGTACTGGGAAAATCCTGGAAGTTATTACATCACCTTGGGAAGAAAAAGTAAAGAATAAAATTTGATGAAAATTTTTACATGACTATTTATACACTAATCGCCCTGAAAGTAAAAGTTTCCCCCACCCCGTGTAAAAGTTTCCCCTCTGGACAGTCGTGAAGAATAGACTCGGGTCAATGGAGTCTATCCATCACGACAGTCCAGCAGGGAAAGTAGTGTGTGTCCTTTTAAATAATCAGGGAATTTATACACTCACTCTATCTCTACCTTGCCATCAAAATCGGAGGATTTTTCTCATTGATCCTATTGTTTTTTTTCTAGTTTGTCTTCCTCTTTTCTTTTAATTCTTGATTCTTCATCTTTGTGAGGGAGAAGAATTTCTTATCAGGCTCTTCAATAGTTACCTCTTCCTTCCTCGTCACTACGACTCAAGGAAAACCAATCATTTAATTTCCGATTTCGCTCTAGGACCCTCCACAGGCTGGTTTCAGTTTCTTTCCATTACTATTGCATTGTCGTTTGGAATAATCAAAAATTTATCCAGGAACGGAATAAACCCAGAGAATAGTGATAAAGTGTAAGCTGCTCCCTTTGTCTCTCCGTTATGTGGTACCTGTCATTTCTTAAACCTTGAAAATTCTCTCCTTACCTCTATTTATAATTACCTCCTTTAACCCCCAATTCCTACACCATTTAAACTAAATAAAAATTAATTTATGGTTATTAATCTTATTTGAAATGGATATGGAATATATATTTCTACTATGGAAGAAACTGCGAATTTAGAAATACATTTTTTTTTTGCATTCCATTTCAATTAATATGTATAAAAAATCACTACAATATTTGACTAGGTTTCACTAGGAGTATTATAATAACTACTACCCTACTACTTGCTAGTACCAACAGTTTACGACGCGGAACTATGGAATAAAGCTGGTGCGTACATAGTCACACTTTCATTTTGAATAAGTTCTTTATATAACTTATACTTTTTATTGGGGACATTTTTGACACAGTTTATGTAAGAACTTTTATTTCTGGTTAGTACCTTTATGATTAAAGCTTTTTCGAGAACATTTTGATTAAGACATTAATATGATTCTTCTAAACTATAAAAGTTCTCGATATTAGTTTTAAGGGAAAACTAGTATAACAAAAGTTATTTCCTATCTTTGTGAGTATATAGTATGACGTTGCAGTTTTAGAGGCGGCGAAGTACTTGGAAGAAGTTACCCTCATCGCTAACAAAGCTTTAGCCACGGTTCGAGGTCGGCTGTCTTCGGTAGGCCTACAACTTGCAAGACCGAGGTTCTCCTTGTAACTAGCAGGAAGGAAACTGAGTCCATAACTACCCACGGTGGGTAGGCACGAAATTCATTACCAGTTTTGCTTAAAATATTAGGAGTCATGATCAATGCACGTCTCCGCTTTAATGTTCACACAGAATACAAATCTGCTAAAGTAGCATCCTTTTTGTCACGCCTTATGCTAAACGTTGGAGGTTCTAGGGAAAGTCGCAGAAGACTTCTTGCTACTGTTGTCTCCTCAATTATATTGTATGCAGCTGCAAGTTGGAAAAACGCGATGGTTACCAAATCATACTGGAGACAGATGTTTTCCGTTTATCGCAGAGTTTGCTTGATTAAGGTAAGTCCTTTTCGGAATGTTTCCTACGAGGCAGTGTATGTATTAGCCAGAATGCCGCCTGAGGAACTCCTTGTTGAAGAAAGAAGCAGGCACTATGGACTACGTCCTCACGTTTCCAGAGAAGACGAGCTGAAAATAACCATCGATCAGTGGCAACAGCGTCGGGAGGCTGCAGATTCCGGGAGGTGGACTCAGGCTAATACCCGATGTTGGTTTGTGGTATGGTCGCCGGCATGGTGTGATGGAGGAGACAGCGGAGCACGTGTGTTTTGCTTGTATTCGCATTGCTCAGGAGAATAGCGAATTGCTGACAGTGTGTGGAGGAAATGTCACACCAGAAAATGTAGTGAGCCATATGCTGCGCTCAAACCAGCATTGGGATGCGGTGAAGAGTTTCACCAAAGTCGTTCTTAAGAGGTTGAGAGAGGAAGATAGGGCTAGGAGACAATGAAAACGATGCGAAGAAAATAATGAGGCGGCACTCAGCCATTTCCCTCCATGAAGTAATGCCTAGCGGCGGTCCCGTGGAGAGGAAGAAACAGGTGTAGGGCGGTGGTTGTAGTGGGTAAGAATCCCACACACGGCAGATACGGGCCTATTGTGAATCGGGCCTTGAAGAAGAGATGGCAGAAAGAGTAATTCTGTCATCTCTTCTTCAATCAGACAGCCCTGATGAAGCCCTGAAAAGTAGGACGAAACGTTGATTAACCATAAATATTTGTCTTTTACTATTTTGATATTTTAAATTAGATTTTAAGATATATTAACTTATCTTAATCTGTACAGTGTTGAATATCATATGAAGGGGCATGGAATATACTGTAAAATGACACCTTGTTGTTCTCTGTTTTTTTTTTTAATTTATGACGCATTAACAGCTCTGTAGTTCTAAAATGAGTAGACATATCTCAATAAAAGAATATACCTACAAATAATCAGAGAAAAGTTAGAAAAAAATCTGAGATGGTAAGTTCCGAAAGAGTGTTGAGTTGACGTGGAGTGATCTTTGAACAGATTGTATGACGTAATTATGAATACCTGGACACCACTCATTTCAAATTAATATTATAGCTTAAGGGTTGGACGACTAATATGTTTTCATTAATTAGAGTAAGGTTTAATTAATCGATGATTATTTTGTTTTAAATTTCAAGAGTAGTTGATTGCACCATAGATCCATATGAACGAACAGCTTAATCCAAAACCTCAATTTTCAGGCAGAGCTACCTGTGGGAGAAGCTTTCGGCCAATATCGCTTAATACCTCTAAGCCCACGGGATTAAATGACAATGGCTCCGAAATGGCTACTGAATCATTGATAACTCACTCAATCCTTAACTTTGTCTGATTGTGTTATTATATTTGTATGTATATTATGTTTACTTGATTAAAATTTAAAATATGTTGTTTTTTATTCGACATGGGTATGCAAAAATTAAAGCAACAGCAAATAAAAATAAATTAAAAATAAAATAAATTAATGCCGTATTTGAGTTGAAATTAGTCTTAATTAGCTTAAAACGGCTATTTACTATTCATCATAAAAATATGTTTCGTACATAGACAAGTGCAAGCAAAATATGACAATATCAAGTTCTTTCATGTTTCTTTGTTTCCATTGTTTATTACTACATACAAAGCGAGATGTTTATTTTATTTTTTTAATAAAAAAAAAGTTAAAGGTGCCCGAAAATTCGGAATAAAAATTCCTTAATAAAAGAAAGAAATGTTGGCCTTTTTTTTTTATAGTTTAGAAGAAGATATTTTTTAAATTAGCCATTTATGCCATGTTTAACTATTTCAGTGAGGTTAATAAGTCGGTAATTTTAAAGGCCACTTGATTTACGATATCAAAATGAATTTAATCAAAATTGTTAAATCCGTTTTTAAGAATTTTTTTTTCTACGCTACAAGAAGTAGACCGACTATTGCTCTATTTCCCCTCTTGTTACCAAATATAAGTTTACTTTTGCCCTGAGTTGGTTGCTGAATGTGTTTCTTTAAAATACCAAAGGTAGTAAAAGGTAATACGGAACATTGATTTTGAAATTTTGAATGATCAAAGATTTCCTCTTACTAAATATTACATATATCGTTAAGTGAAACTAAAAATAAAATAATTGGACCCAATAAAGTTCTCGGAAGATTTTTTTTAAATTAACAGAAGATCAATTTAATTTGATTCCTGATTAGGTGAGGTTTTGCCTTTAATTTAAGGTTTAAAAGCAAAATTGATTATTCACTTAAAATTGTATCTCTTGGTTTCGGGATGAGTAATTGTTGAGAACGTATAATCGAAGCTATGTTCGAATTGATTAAGCCAAAACACTGATTTTGCAAAGATATATAAGCCGTTAATTGGCCTAATCTAATAATTATAGTAAGATTATAATAAATGTTTTACGTTGTAATTAATTACCACAACGAAGAAAACATGGTTGCTTATTTTGTTTGGTTAATTTCGGTGAACATTTACGTATCAATGTCACAGAAAGCTCAAGTTTATTTTCAGTTTTATTTAATACAAGTTTTCATACTCAATATTAATTTTATATTATTTATTTAATACCAGATCGGCCTTACATGGTTAATATAAGTTAATTATTTTTTTTAATAATTGATTACAGGAGGGGGGTATATTCTCATACAAAAGACACCAC
>NW_027110917.1:55482-59430 GCF_000696795.3 Halyomorpha halys
TTTATTTGCTGTAGTCGATATTTTAGCTTCCTCCAATTATTATATAATGCGAATTCCTAAAGGAATAGAAAATATTTTATGAAACATTTTAATTAAAATGCGGGCACTCTCAGAGCCCAAAATACAATATTGAATTTTTTATCTAAATATAATAAACTTTTAGATTTTAAATATACCTTCTTGAGAATACAGAAATTCATATGGGACCTCATTCCAATTAGAAGAGGAATTTCATTACATTGGATATCATAACGACCACGGGTATAACGACATATCGGCTACATTAACAAGAATTTCCAGACCCAGTGTCAATATATTTATGGACACATATAGCAATCTAGGTTTCAACAACTAATCATCTAAAAAGACTTATTTAGACGACCTATCGAACTATAAAAGACCGATTTTAGTAACGGTGTTCCAAGAAATCATAAGAAAACCTTTCAAAATGTGGGGAAGACTTAATGCTTTTTTTTTTTTACTTAAAACCCATATTTTGAAAAGGAGGAGGAGGTGATTTGTTAGTAGTTTAGTTTAATTGCTTTCTTCAAGAGACGCCTCATGCCTAATAAAAAAATTGACTCTGAGAGAGAAGTCTCATATTTCCTACCTTCGTGATGAGTTTTCGATAGTCTATCGACCTTTTATTTTTAAATGTTTGACCTTGCTTCGAGATCTTTTAGAAGAGAGGACACCTGAAATATCCCGTCATTCTAGTTAAAAATTCCGTCATTCCTACCCCAAAATAAATCGATGAGCTATTGGTGAAATGGCTTTAAATCTGTAGAAGCCGCAATATCTTTCTTTATTACTCTATCCTCCTCGACAAGCAAACAAATTTCTTGAGACCTATTCCTTGTGTTATTAGACATACTTCAAAAGAAGAAATATCTAAGTGTGGATTCAACGATTTCGTTCTAGGTAACAAAAGCTTAGCTGCATAAGATTATCCTATTCACAAACTCTATGAGTTCATTGTCACTATTGAAAAATGTACATACAACACATCCGATCGCAGTACTCATACTTGAACAAATTTTCATGTTAAATTGGAGTTTTGTTAATTTGGATATCAGAGACACAATGACATCGCGGTCAATTGTAAAGCTGGCCAAATGGCAAAAGCTTCATTGTTCCTGCCATTTAACAGCTTAAATTGTTCCTACATTGACCCTTATTCCCTGACAACACACATATGTATTAACTGTTGAACAAATACGGGCAAACCACAAGCATTTGATAGACACCAAACTCGCAAATCATATTACGTGTATTAATTGACCCATTGAGGTATAGAAAAGACCCATTGAAATACTTGTACAAGAGCCGGGAAGAAAAAAAGGCAGTTATCTTACCCCAATTTTTTATTACTTTAATGAAAAATAGGTATAATTACTAGTCAAAATTGATGGGTCTGCCAAGTATAGGTAGGGGGAATAAAAAATAGCGGCTGTTACAAAACCTTAAAGAAACATTACGTTTTCATTCGGAACTCTATATCTTAAAAACTAACAACACTAGAAAATCTAAGAGAACATTATTTAAAGAAGAGTAAATTTGCTGAAATATTAGCCCTAAAAGAGCTATTTAAGTCCAATAGTTATTTCGAGAACTACTAAATTTCTTAAAAATCTACTGAAAGATTATTAGTTAGTTAATTTATTATGAGAAATCTATATCTCAGGAACTATGTGACGTACAGATGTCTATTAGCACTCAAATTAAAGTTAGTTTAATGGACTATAAAGAAGTTTATGACCTTTACCTTCATAGAAATAGTAGTTTACATGATATTTGCTGAAATAAATTGATTTATAGTTGTTCAGACAATAAGTTTTATTTATGAAAAACTTCATTTCAGAAACCATTGGACGAACAGATGTCTGCCAGCACTCAAATTAAAGCTAGTTAAATTTACTAAAAAATAGTTAATTATGTTTATCTTTGTAGGAGTAGTAGCTTTCATGATATTTGACAAAATAAACTCACAAAATGTTAATTTCTAGTTGTTCGTATAAAATGTTGGATTTTTGACAAAATATATCTCTAGATCCATAAGACGCACACATATCTGCCAACACTCAAAATAAAGGAAATTTAACTTTCTATAAAGTAGTTATGACATATCTTCGTAAGTGTAGTAGTTTTTATGATATTCATTTGAATATAAATTTGGCAAATGAAAATTTGTCCGAACAACTATAAATAAATTTATTTTAGTAAATTTCATGTAAACTATTTTTTCAACAAAGATAAACATCATAAACTAGTTTATAGCTCATTAAACTAGCTTTCATTTGAGTGCTAATAGATATCTGTACGTCAAATGGTTTTTGAGATATAAATTTTTCAAAATAAATTCATTAACTACTGATCTTTCAGTACGTCCCATACAAAATTTTTCATTAATGTAATCAAAAATTGGGGTGAGATAACTGCCTTTTATCTCCTCTTGGGCTCTTGTACTATACGGACACTAAAATATTTTATATTATTGAAGGTTTTTTTTTTTTTTAATTTTTAATAGCTATTAACGCACTAATATAACTTCACTAATTGGAATGTCCGACCGAAAATGTGTGGTGATACGGGGAGCAAAAGGTCAAGTGTTGCGGAACCTTTGATGTGGCTCCAGAGGGTAAGTCTTTGATAGTCACTCACCGACGAGACACTGCCGAAAGAGGTCTCCTAATTCATTTGCAGCTCAATCTACTTTATACCTCCCTGCTTCTTAACCTCTCGGATCGATTGTGCCGGTAAACAAAATGATTCGATACTAAATGAGGAGAAATCTATATATTGTATTAAATTATCAAAGCATCGAGTTTTTTTTTTCTCTTTGTTTTATTGAACCTTCAGTGAATAGATACTGCTTTGAAAATTTAGAACTACTCAAGTGTCTATTTGCGTTAAAAAAAAATAAAATAAAATAAAGAACATTCAATAGGAAAGTAAAAAGAATCATTAAGACGAAATTACAAAAATCGATTCACGAATTACGACATCCATGCGTCACTAAAATGATTCCTCTTGTACGACGAGTAAAATAGACGAATGTTTATTTTAATATATTTCCTTTGGTATGTTGGTTTTCCATTAATGCATATGTTTTCAGCAGAGAGCGGGAATGGGTAGCTCAATGGTAAGGCACTGTGCTACTAACTCCAAGGAACTTGTTCGAATCTGGATGTAGCAGATAACTTTTTTTTCTGTTTCATTGTTGCCGTGAGTCAGACTTTTGGGTTCTGGAGCCCTCCGGGGTCCATCCAGCTTCATAAAATGGGTATCATTAATTGGGTAAAAATCTAGAGGTTGAGCATGATTCTGACCAAATCAACTCCTAGCACAACCTTTGGTCTTGTAACAGTTCTTACAAAGCACTGCACCCCCTGACCCTTCATCGGTTATAGTGGTACAGACTTTATTTTTTTTTTTCTATCAGAAATGACAAATTATTTTAAACACCAAGGCGTCTATAAGAAAAAGTACAACAGTACACTTGTAAATCTGGTATTATATTTTATTTTAAAACGAAATTCTTTACAATTCTATTAGTTTACATAATTGGATCATAAACGGTCTTGTATAAATTAATGAAATATTGAATATACTAAGAGAGAAAAAGAAAGTTTGTTCTTATTTATCCCAGAATATTGTTGTAATATCGAATTTGCTCAAGTAAAGTTAGTCTGTGAGTAAAGAAATTCAAAATAAAGGTAAAATAGGAGATAAAATAAAAAAATAATAATACAAAATAAATTCTGGATTTGATAGCTATTGATTTAATATATTCAAATAAAATACAAAAAATATAATTAACATTAGTCTATTACCAATTCGGACATTCTTGGTTGACCTAGGACATTTTATACCATACTTATATATGGCCTTAGATATTTTATAAAAAAGGTTATTTTTCCGGATTTTAAATTTTAACAGTGAGGTCAA
>NW_027110917.1:60007-62497 GCF_000696795.3 Halyomorpha halys
AATAATGATTCTTAATAAAAGAGGAAAGTAAATTTAATAACAAAAAATAATGATATTGGTACACTTAAATAAAACAAACAATTGCCCTCTAATAGTAAAAAGAAACAAGTTAATTTGAAAAAGGGACGAGAGAAGAAAAGAGAAAAAAAAATTAATAATTAAAAGGAGTAATAATAATAAGTAAAATAGAGGTAGTGTGACTATGAATTAATTATATATTTATTAAAATTTATAACAGAATGTCCTAAAGCAGTCTGGGCTTCAGTCTTCGGGTTGAGGTTGGGTTTTCCGGGTTGTAGGTCACTGCTCCTTTAACTGTCGGCAACTGGGAGTGGAACTTCGTGAACCGTTTTAAAACGCTTTGATATAATCCTCTATTGACTCCATCTGTAATTCGCGAAGCAATTGGCTATTTCTTATGAACCAAGGAGCATAAAATAGAACGTCACATCAATATAAAAATATGCTTCTCACAAACTAGGAAGCAATACCACTTCATGTATTGTGGCTGCTGATAATGATAATGAACATGGCTCGGGGAAAAGGATGGCCAAAATTTGTCCCTTGAGGGTATATATAGAGTACAATGATATAATGTAATACTATTTATAATATATTATAGCAAAGCATTGGTAGATAGCTAAAGCGAGTAGCTGAGAGAGGACTTATGTCCAACAAGAGCCTGGTTGTGACGTGGAGAACAGAATTCTATAAAATATTTTTGGCTACATGGGAATAGACCCAAGAATATATTGCATATACAGCTTTCTGGTGGAATAACAGTTAAAAGTAGATGGTCACTTTCGTTGTGACAAATTAGAAACATATGGGTTTCTTACATGCCTATTAGAGAAAACTAATCGGCCTTCAGTTGTTCCCAACTTAACCAGTAAGAAATCTAAATTTCGGACATAAGTGCTATTTAGATCAGGATCATAGTAGTAGAAATATAATTATAAAATTGTTTATAATATTAATGTGTATTAACTTACAGAAGTTACTGAGTAAGTTATTAACTTACACGCGTGCTCATCACTCCAGTTATGAGTGATGAGCACGCGTGTAATGATAAGACGGAATTTCTATACTAATATAACTTCTAATTAAGACTTTTTTATTTATTAATATTTCACTAGAATATTATTTGTTATTTGACTCTATACATACTATCTTCTATATGTGTACATATAGAAATAATATGTAAATCTAATATATAAAAATCAATATTTATTTGTTGGTACTTTATGTGCGCCACACCGGTCATCTCATTGTCATGGGGCTTTTTGTTAAATGTTCAGGATTTTCCCGGATTTTGTTTAGGTAAAAAAAAATGATTAACATTAAGCATTTTTGGCGCGTAGTTCAGAAAGTATATAGTTTTTTATGGTTAAGAAATCCCAACCGGTTTTTCTATTTCTGAAAGATAACAAAACAATATTTCTGATTCAATTAAATGAGTTTTTGTTAAATAAACATTAAAAAACGTAATGAGGATTTCAGTAAAGTTGATCAAAAACATTTTTTTTTTTAATGAATCAGCAAATCATATTTGCTTATAGTCTGAAACCTTTAGATCATTTGAAGAATTTTATTTTCTTCTGGTGACTATTGATCATAAAATCGTTCATAACGCCTCAACATTTTTACCCAATTACAACCGTTACAACCGATACAAGCTGAATATCTGATCTTTCAACTTACGTTAGCAAAATTAATGAATGCTCTTATAATAGTGAAATATTAGTTTCACATAAAGAAAAAGTTTTCTAACGTTTATTTTATATCTCTAGTTCTGATTTGTTTAATTAGATCCAATTAGTTCCTTTTAGTGCAGTTTATAGAGACTTAAACCACTTCCAAGTTTCCACGTTTTCCAACAAGTTCCTTGTTGAAGTCAGTTCTTGTTGTAGTCATTATTTTTATTATATTATGTTATTTACCGCTATAAACTAAATAAATATAATAAGCAATTGATTCAATCATTAATACAATGTGTAAATAACTAAATATATTAATTTACACCAAACTTTAATTATACGCAATTTTTTTTTCCGGCTAAGAAGCACCGCGGCCACCGATGGCCTATTGTAACACCGTCCCTCTTCAGCTCAAAACAGGCCTGAATTGCCTTTGCAAATCTGATCACTGTATGAGATGGATATTTACATATCCACTGTCTCCCAAAGTTTGGGATCCAAGATACGATCCTTACCGAAGATGAGGAATCGTGTTCTCTACATCACATCTGCAAATTATGTGGTTAGCAGTCTCTTCCTCCTTCCTGCAGAACTTGCAGATAGGGAACTCTATCAGTCTCATTTTATAAAGATGCTTATTTAGCTGAAAGTGTCCATTGTATGCAATCAATCTATCTACATCCCAAAATCTAGCAATTGCAAAACAATGCCAGGTTTTGCGTGTATATATAAGAGCATATTTACATATTGAAAACAATTACTGAATTTGTCAATATTTTTTCACATAAAATAT
>NW_027110917.1:63172-63609 GCF_000696795.3 Halyomorpha halys
CTTCAAATAGGGCTGCTCACAATCCTATAGTTATAACATTTAACATGGTAAAACATATAACATTTAACACAACATCATGAATACCCCTATTATTCACCAATAATATAACATACCTTCAATTATAATTTCTTCCTCACATTAATTTAAAGTTACTTTTACAGGCTATTCTGCCCAGGTCATTTCCTTTATTATAAGTTATAAGCCTATTTAAAAAGTCAATTATTAGAGAGTCATATTTATTATTAATAAGCTTATTAAGCTTAAGTTTAGTTACCTATTTTTAAAAAAATTTAAAATCACAAATATTTAACTCTTCTTATACAAGATTATCCACAACAAATTCACTACCATATAACAAACCATTTATAACTTCCCACTCACACATGCCAGCCTTGTTTTTAAATTAATTTATTTTATTTTAAATTGCATTTTTGTCT
>NW_027110917.1:64682-66675 GCF_000696795.3 Halyomorpha halys
TTTTTTTTTATTCTCCATAATATAGCATGTTTAGAATAATTTTATCACTCATGGTGTCCAAGAGTATTGGAATAAATAAACATTTCTTAGGCAGGTCATAATAATAATACCCATAATCCCTATCAGCTGAACCAACATAAATTTAATTAAGAGACGCCAAACAGAGAATTCTCTCACAGACCCATTACTTATAGGGCTAGGCAGGAGTAAGTAAACAGTCTATCAAGAAAGAAGCCTGTGCAATCTTTCAATTGAGTGCCAGGAAAACTTGAGAACTTGTTGGGATTCAGTGTTATTGGAATCCCCCCCGGTATTGCTATTTCTCACACCTTTATTATATGAAAGGTGGCTTTAACTTGGTTCTATCAACAACCTGAGGTTATCTGCCTCCTATCATGTCAATATTATTAATGTTTAAATAATTTAAAAAAAAACATAAAGTATTTCAATATTATTGTTTATTAATTTTCTGGATATATCAGATGATTAAAAATAGACAAGTTCATTTTGTCGAGAGTTCTAAGAATTTCATTATGATTTTATTTTTAGTGAATTGTTTTTACTACAATTTTCTGATATGGAAATGATTTCTTATACTGCAATTTAAATGCATTTAACAGGGGGCTGAGGTAAGAGGTCTATAACGGAAATAGATGGGAAAACGGGGCTGTGTATGCTTTCTGATAACGAGGCCAGTTTTCTTGATGTCAATAGTAAGCTAGTATTCTTCAAGTCAAGTCTGAGACAGTTTCTGTGTCCACATTTTTCGGTGTTTTGTTAGTATTAATGTCTGGAATAGTGGGTAAATACAATTTTAGATCAAATTAAAGAATTAAATATAACCACATGAGATGAATTCCATCACTGTAGGCAGTCCAAAGGTCATATAGACATAGTCAGTCAGTTTTCGCTTTTTGTAATGAAGTACGCTTTAAAATACATTTCAAGACACTAATCTGAAACCTGTTTCTTCGCTGTTGTGTGTGCAACTTTAGCTAGATACTTAGCATAGATACACCGTGGAGTGGTACAGGTAGAGTATCCTCTTGGAAGTCATTAATTTGAGGTGGAGAGAAAGGTTAAGAGATGTTAGCAGGTGATTAAGCCTATAAGCCTTGACCCTAACCCCCCTTATTTTCTTAAGGCCGTGGCGAGCTAGTGTCAGGTGTCTGTGAATGGGAGAGCTTTAGACTTTAGCGAGAGTGCGCTTGTTCTTTTGAAAGGAGAAAATAACACAGTTGGTATTTTTGGGGGTTAACTATAATGTTTATCCCTTCCAGTAACTTGATTTGGTTTGGACCTTCTCGTAAAGTTTTAATAATGTGGAATGAAGTCGACTTTGTAACCTCTGACAATTCTTCTCCACTGCACTTTGAAATTTCTATAGAACGAATATTTTTATTGAATAGAACGAGGTATTTTTATTGTATACTTTTCAGAGAAAATCAAATTAAAACGTCTTTGTTGTGATGATTTGCGTTCCGACGTGTTTTGAAGTAGTAGCCATTTTTTTTTTAATTATAGTTTTGGATGGTTTTCGTGTAAGAGGTCCAGAAAATCAAATAAAGATCATTAGAAATTCAATCTCCCGTAACAAACAATAATTGCAAGAAAGAAGAATCAAATGTTTGTAATGACATAACAAATGCTTTAATTAAAATGAATTTATTACGGTCAATCTCGAACGTCCTCGTAACGCAGTTTTATTCAAGGATATTTATGGGTTCGATGATAAGTCATTTATTATTTTATAAATCCTCGTTCATAATACTGATTACTTGCCTGTAGTGTCATAAAATTTTTTTATAGGATGGATCTGGTTAACGTATATGTTTTTAATTTGCAATAAAAAAAAATCTGATGTGTCATTCACATTGTTACATCATTCAACCAACCTACATTACAATACAAATTTATGTTTGTACATATATATGTATATATTTTGCTTTTATTGAACTGATTTTTTTCTCAATACTATATAAAATATTTTTAG
>NW_027110917.1:67462-72883 GCF_000696795.3 Halyomorpha halys
AAAAAAAAATTCTATTTTAATGAAGGGTACGAATATATGTATATATACAATCCCTTTTCTCGTTTCCCTCTTGAATGAAATGCAGTACAAAAGATAAATATAGTTACTCACCAACTCTTTATCTCTTTAAATCCATGAAGCTTAGAAGAAAAAAATATATAAAAAAGCATAGAAAGGGCACTATAAATATGTGTGTATATATGTAGACTTTCCTCTGTATGTATTGTATTTGCTTAATAAATTACATTAGGAAGTAGGGAAAAAAATATTAAAAGTTTTTGATATTCAACGTTCAATATTTTATTTTACATTTCCCTACAAACGAAGCAACGAGCAGTTTGACTTGTAAAACTCATCAAAACAAGTATTTAGGAAGTTCCAGGAGATGTTTAATTTTCCAAGTATTCAAAAAATCAATAAAATAAGGAAAATGAACATGGGAACCGAAAAAAATCTTTAATATCATGTATAAAAAATACAATACGCCTCATCATTGGTAATTATGATCCGATTTAGATGATTTTTTTGTTAGTTGTTGTTTTGCAGAAGATTTAATTAATTTTTAATCAATTGTTTCGCAACTATTATGCATTAGTAATGTTATATAAAAATAAACTCTTTCAAATCCGTTTTCTCAAAACTTAGATTTTTGATGTATGTTTGTAATGAATCGAGAATACGATATTTCCTAATAATTTTCAATAAAATGTGTAATTTTCCAGTTAAAGGTAAATAAAATTAACTTTCATCATAACTTGTACTCTAGCGTTTTCTCGATCTTAAATACGGAAAGTTAATTTATATAGTTATTACGATTTAATTTAAATAGCTGTAAATAAATTTAATCGAAATCGGCTCTAAGCGTTTTGGGGGAAGAGTCCAGAGGAAACACCCGTTAGATCAATTGCTCTATCACTATCACTGAACCAGTTCGCAGGCATTGCAGGTCGAGGGATGGAAGCGAAATGAATACTTTTTTCAGTGATTTCTTCAATCTCATAGATTCTTTCTTCTTGAAACCCCATTACAATACCTTACTTATTTAGCAGTAGTAATAGGAAAGTAAAAAAATGTTTTACCATTCAATTTAACTCAAAGGGATTCGACGTAAAATACAATCAAAAGAAGCAATTTAGCTCACGTCCTTCAAAATGTCATCTACAGGCCCATGTCCAGCAAACATGTTAGAAATACGACTAAAAAAAATATATTGATGTATTAATTTAGAAAAAAAAAAAATTAAAATGTTGACATGTGTACAAGATATACAATTTTCCGTGGACAGGTCAATACAATAGATTAATTTATAAAACATATTTTTCTCTTCTACATATACGACATCTCTCTGACGCAATAGTTTATAGAAATCTATTTATCTATCTATAGATTGGAATTAAATACATGGTAAAGTTTTATGACAATTACTTAATAAGTAAGCTATTCACGTAATCTATACATTCAAAATAAGCTATTCAAGTAATCTGTATAGAAATAGCGAAACGTTGTCTAGTGGATAGTTTGCTGTATATTTTAGAGATTTGATAATGGAAATCTTAAATTGTAACCTGATTTTATTTACATTATTTAATTTATTGTATTTATACCTATAATAGTTAATTTTTAAATTGGCTCAATAAATATTTAAATATCAATATGAATATTCATACATATTTTAAATTTATCTCAAAGCGCAGGGTTGCTCTGAAAACGAATCAAAGGAAAAATAATAACATTTACATTTTAATTATTACAAATAAAATTACAATACTTCTAATAACATAGTAATTGATAAATGAATATTTTATATTCATTAATAAATGAAATGAAATGAATAGTTTATGTTGATTAATAAATAAATTATTACAGTGCTCTTATAGCGATACTCATAGTTGTACTTTTAAACAATAAATATATATTTTGATTTGAGTTTTATCGTAAATTTTCCATTATTCAATTGTCAATAATGTGGTTTATCTGGGAAAACCGTGATTGAGAAAAATAACCATGTTGGAAGAGCATTATATTTCATTTTCATGATGAGCTTAAGAATTTTAAGGTTAATTCAGACAAGAAGCCTATTTGTATAATTTGTATAAATTATTTCCAGAGGCTTCCTTCTGTCTGGGATTTTCGGCCATACTGAGCTAGTTTTAAATACAACTCTTTTTTTCATGGTCTGTTCATTTTTATATTTAAAAAAATGATGATATATAAAAAATATGTATATAATATATATATAAAATGACTATATGATGGGGTATGTAAAAAAAAATTAACCCTTTTAAACCAAATATTTGTATTATTTCTTTATATAAAATACAATTAATACTCAAAGTACAGTGCATTGTTTCTACTCTACCACCATTAGATATCTGCTAGTCAATTGCTCGATCCCACGCTGATATCATTCTTTGGGATGGCTGTTAAATAACTATTAGACCGCAATTTCAACTTACGCAAATGTATCAATTTTTCCCCTTGAAGGAAATGGGCCATGGATCGAACTAAGTAGTGATGGTGCGAAGTCTGAACTATATGTTGGATGAGGTAGGAGTTTGAACCCATGAAGTTCTTTAAACTTTTCTTTGGTTCGACAAGAGGTGTAAGGACGATTATCTTGTTAGAATAAAACCTCTTTTCGGTTGGTCAAAGTAGGATAACGCTCTGATCCTTCCAGTTTTTGCCGTAGAGTTCAGTATCCATCGGGAACAAATTCGTGATGAATAACACACCATAATGATGAATAACACCTTCAAAATTCTCAAAAACGCAAACCATGGATTTTTTAATTTCAAATTGCTCCCTTGCACCAACTGGAAAAGAAGTTCGCGAGTAATTGTGGACGGATTTGACTCAACAGCGTCCCGTAGAACCTCATCAATATCCATTAATGGTTGCCCGGAATCCTTCTTACTTTCCAACGTATCTCCACTGCTAAAGTTTTCAAACCAACGCCTAGCTGTGCGCTGGTCATAAACACCTTCTCCTTCATATTTTATAATTTCACGAGTTGCTTCAACGGCTGTGATTTTTTTCCCCAGTAATGCCTTAAAATTACGCGAATGTCATGTTTCTTCTTTGAAACAAATAACTAAACTGAGACTCTTTTTTAAAGAGGCAATTAGGATTAAAAAGACTTGGAAAATGCTCTAAAGGTATTATCAAGTATTATAGTATTTACAGTCCTTTGAAATCTTGAATTTGATAAAACTTTTTTTTTTACACCACATTAATTCATTTAGCCTAAAGAGAAGTGAAAAATATTAAGAGGAATAACCCTCATTCGACGGCCGGTTTGAGGCTGATAAGAAAAATACTGTCTTAGGTTTCAAAATCTTTATTAATACTTTAAATGTCAAATGTTTCGGCTAACCTACTAAACCATCCTTAATGAAAATCTTAACTATAAATTCACAACATATCCAACTATTATATAAACCATATTTGTTTGTAGGTTATTCTGGATTGAATATTTCTGTTACATAATGTATTGAATTACAGTAAGAAAAAGAGAAAAGAATACCAATATTTCTGTCCTTTCAAAGAGATTGTGTTAAATTATTTTTAACCTCGAAAAGAGTTTAAAAATACTGATCATAAGATAAAATTTGTATTTCAAAAAAATAACCAAACGCTGTTGATTTATACTTTTTTATGACACAGAACACCCAACTCGATAACCTTTATTTTTAATATTTAAAGCAATAAGTTAATCGAATTATAATTGAAAAAATGCAATTTATAAAAAACTATTCCAGGATTAATTAAAACCACGAATTTAACTACCTTTAATAATATAATTAACACACAATCTAATTAAAAACAAAAATGTAAAATAAATAAAATATATCTATTGTTTAATACAACTACATACAGAAATATAAAAACAGTAATGATAGAAAACAATTTTATTTTATTATTCATTATGTAGACCAGATCTACAACCTGTTCATTTAATTAAAAAAGTTAAATATATAGCAGAAGTAATAATGATTTGATAGAAACTAATTAGATTTAATTAATAGCGGAAAACCTTCCAAATTAAAACAGATTGATTAATTTTTTTTTTATTGTAAACCTTAAGCTAACAATGAGAAAATGTCTAAACTGCCTGTAACTTAAAAACGCATATTTGTTTTGATGAGCTGAATACAGATATGACACATTCAGAGAGAATTAAAAGAATATAATTGCTTTGAATATAATTATTTTCAATTAAGTCAAAAACATGGAGCAACAAAAACCATCAAGGATAGTATAGCATACAGTTTACTCAATTATGATCAACAACAAAAATTAGTTTTTTTCCTTTACAATATTTAACGAATAGTTAGAACAATAATAAAAAAAAATCAATTTACAATTTTTAAATATTAGAAATTAAAGACTTGGCAAAACGATATTGATCCTAAAAGAAAGAATATAGAAATATAGAATATAGAAACGTACAGACAAAATATAGATGAAGATATACCTTCATTTAGTCAATCTAAATTTATTTGATGGAGACTATTCAGTCCATGGTATATCCGTCGACCCTGTTAATATTACCCTTTCACCTCTCCTTAAGCCCTTTCTTTTATCTCTTTTCTTTATTATTATTTTTCTCTCCTATAATAATAATATAATTCTTCTTATTTGTCAACCATTTTGCGGTGTTTCCTCACCCCCAGTTATTGAAGTAGAATTCCCACAGAACAGCAATCCAAACTAACAGATAAGTCTCTCACTCAGACCTTCTAATACCCTAGGCAGAAAAACGTATTAATCCTTTTTGAATTATGATCCTCACGTAATGAAAGCATTTATTAATTCATTATTATTTGTTTCAGAAAAATCTAAAAAATAATGACCAATCTTAGACTTTATAAATATGTTAATAATGTTTTGAAATACGCATCAGAAAGCTAGATATTCCATAAATTATCAGCTCAGTGTACATGTTCAAAAGAAGGATTTTAAAACTCACCTATGAACCGGTAGAAGAGAATGCTTCGTTTGGCTCAGCAGTAATGACAATTTAACGATTGAGTAATGACGATTTAACCATGCATGACGATCTGTGTGTTTCCAAATTAGGTAGAGTGCAAATAATTAGAAAGCTTGGTCAAGTGATTCGAACAGGTAAGAAGTCAGAAAACTATTATAAAACCCCTAAAGTAAGGCCTCGTGGAAGACCGAAGCGAAGAGAAAGGACAATGTGATGAAAATAGAATGATCTATCAGGGAGGACTGGAGAAGAACAGTTCAACGAGGGTATGTGTAACTGAGAGAGTGGTTCAATTCGGATCTGGTTCGGGGAAGAAGGGGTTATTTTGACTTTTATGACTCGTGACAGCCCATGGACCGAAAACTTAATTAGAATTAGTTGGCTACTTTTAGATCCCCCTTTTCCTCATGCGTCAGAAATGACCAGGTAGG
>NW_027110917.1:73318-75382 GCF_000696795.3 Halyomorpha halys
AACCATTCTTTAAGGATGGGATTGGAGGATTTGGGATACAATGTAAGGGTTATTATTCTCTAATAATAGACATGTGTCATCGGCATACTAGTGTCCAATAGGATAAATAAAGCAAATAATATTTACTACCAGATATGCAATACTATTGTGGGAAAGAGGGAGGTAAGTAAGGACATCAAACTCCATATCTTTAAAGCAATGTATCTCCCAACACTATTATATGGCAGTGAAAGTTGGGTCACCCAAGACAAGCACTTGAGCAGGATTACGGCTAATGAAATGCGATTTTTGCGAAAAATATTGAGAAAACTAGGATAGACAAGATAAGGAATGAAAGAATAAGAGAAGAACTTCGGACCCACTAAGTGATTAGGCACCGACAGCTCCGATGGTATGGACACATCTGTGGAGTGGGGGAAGACAGAGTAGCAAAAACATGTATGGAGGTGAGACCGACTGGTAGATCACGAGGCAGACCTAGGAGCTATATAGAGCATGACTAGGTTTGGACTAAGGTAAAACGATAGTTCAGATGAAGATGTTTGCCGGAGACCGGTATGTGTGGATCAACTGGTTAGAGTAGAGGAGCCTCAAAGGCACTTCAAGAGAATAAGAAATGGTGTCTTATTTCTTTAAGGGTGGTGATGTGGAATTAGAGGGTATGGGATACAATGTAAGGGTTATTATCCACTAATAATCGACATGTAATAGACATTACCAGGTACCAGTAGACTGGGGAAAGAGAGAAGAATATGCGCTGTTGTAGTTTACTTTAAATAATCTTTAAATATAGCCAGAGGAATGAGAACGGATAATGAGGAGGTATGTAGGGAGTAGCAATTTCAGGTAGCTTTGTGGGAAGGTAATTTCTGTATGATGATAGAGGATATCTATGAAGGATGAAATGTTTTAGGTGATATGATAAAGTTAAAATTGAATAAAATATTGATTGAAATATATGTATTCTGAATATATCCTAAAATAATAAATTTTACGTTAAATGTACTTTAAACTAAATAAAAAAAATGATATTTAACTTTTAATTGCGTTTATTTAATCCATATATGCCTCATTCACACATCTATATTCAAACCGAGCAATATCAAAGCATTGCGGAGTCAGCTAGTTAAAACATAAAATATTGGCTAAATAAATAGCGAACTCACCCGCAGTGTGGAATTAGAATATTGTTGAAAAATGTATGAAAACAAGAGTAATAACTAAATGTAAATGTGACAAAAAAGCTTTTAGTTTTTTTTTTTTTCATGTAGCCACAGTCTTGCATTAAATATGGCGTTATAAATATTTATTAGAATTTGATTGGAAACTAGAACCACTTTAAAAATTTCTGTCTTTTGAAGAAAGGAAAAAATTAAAATCACATCATTTTAAAATACAATACAATGATATTTACTACATTCTAATAGCTTTATTCAGCATTCTCTGTAAAAAATGCAAAAAAAAAAAAAAATTAAACAGCAATATATTTTGTTTTCCTTTCACCGACTAATATATGGGATATATAGTGAGGGGAAGCATTGTGATGTTGAACGATTCCTATTTGAGTTTTCGATGGAAATACACCTTTGAGGTCTCCAAGGTCCAAACCAAACCAAAGCTCGCAACATGGCCTGTGACCAACCGATTAAACGAAGCTGATATTACCTGTATTAAGCATATTTATGCCCGGGATATGACAGTTTAGAATTTTCTCGAAAACGACTTCAACTATCAAAGCCGGTACTTGGTATTAAATGTTGTTTTTTTTCCGAACCCTCTAAAACAGAAATAAAAAGTGAATTAGTAAGTGCATTACTGTGGAAAAGAAAAGTAATTCGTGTTGTGTCTTACTACCTTTGGTATTTTAAGGTTACCTGTTATGTTTAATATCATATATGAGCTATCCATTCTAAAAAGGAGCTATTTTAAGTCCGGAAGGGAGGGGGCTCCTCGTGTTGTATCGCATATAAGATAAAAATAAAAAACCTTAATTAATAAAGACGATAGATAATGGTAAAATAATAAGAAAAACAGTCAGAAGTCGAAAAGAAGTGTGAGGGAGGG
>NW_027110917.1:77478-79848 GCF_000696795.3 Halyomorpha halys
GCTCTAGTATTTAACATCTCATCTGATGTTAACTTTGACTTATACCGCACAAAAATTAAATATATTGTATTCAGTTATAAGTAGTAGATATGTCAAATAAATTCAAGGGCGAAAGAGGTCTGAGACAAGGTGATACTCTAGCATGCACTCTCTTTAATCTAGCTATAGAAAGCGTAGTGAGAGTCTGGTACACAGACAGCAGGCACTTTATTTACAAAAAGAGGCAGCAGCAGTGAAGTACAGACCTAACAATCCAAGTTGGTGGAAGTTTAAACATTTAGAATTGGTAGTGAATGCGGATAATGGCATGACTAGGAGGTGAACCAAAGAATTGTTGTCTCAAAAAGATGTTATTACGGCCTTCTGAAGTACATGAAAAACAGCTTACTACATCGAGCAACTAAACTTCTTTACAAAGTCCTTTTAAGACCAGTCCTGACTTATTGGCGTGAAACATGGGCAATGACGAAGGACAGTGAGGAAAAAATGTTAATTGTCAACTTGTACAAGGAACCGGATGTTATGAGATGTATCCGGATAACTAGGCTGAGATGGGCGGGCCACGTTGTACGGACGGACGAGACCTCAACTCCAAGGAAGCTGTACAGCGCGGAGCCGGGTGGAAAGTGGGTAGACCGAAGTTAAGATGGAGAGATGGAGTAAGTGCCGAAACCAGAATCCTTGGAATCAGGAACAGGTGGACGGATACTGAGGATAGGGAAACATGGAGGACAACTCTTGGAGCAGCCAAGGTCCAGTGATGGATTGTTGAGCTCGGGATGATGATGATATTCAGTAATAATATATTTTGAATAGAAAAAAGTTTTTTTTAGAATTATTTACAGTTTGCCATCAATATTAAAAATAGTTTGGCCTTTTACCTTGTGCATGGCTTTGCAAACAATATAGTTTTATGTATATGCTTATGCAGGCTTGCGCAGTTCTGGCACAAAACTCGAGTTAGTTGCATCAGATCAATGCATAACAAACTGTATAATGTTGTAAAATAGATAATTGTAATGTTTTAATTGTGGTAGTCAACAGTCAAAAAACTCGTTATATGTGTGTGTGTAAATATGATACAAATAGGGGTGTGCTTTTAGAATGCTAAATCTCTTGTTCAATTTTTGTTTTACATGCCTAGTCCAGCAATAGGGCAGGAGAAAATAAAGAAACCACTTCCTTACCTTATCAAATAAGAAGGTGCTTAGGACCAAGCCTCACACTTCCAACTTCCTCAGTACAATGCCGTCGGTGGAAATGAAACAGGGATGCAATATTCATGACGGGATTGGTAAATTCATGAAATCAGTTGAAATATTTGTCACGACTCCAACATGGAAGGCAAGTGTTAATAACAAATGAAAATACTGTAATAGGGCTGGTTCTTATATCTACGTTTGTGTCCACAAGTCAGTGGAAAATTATCATAAAGATCAATCTTTTAGTTTAGAAGAATCAATATAAATAAAAAAAAATCGGGACGATTTTCCGTGGAAGACCTCGGAAGGATCAGGCAGCACAAATTTTGTGAGAAGTAATTGTTTAATTTTCCTGATGCTTCAGTGTTATTCGAATGGGTTTAACTGATAGATACACTATGAAAATGCATCAAAATACAAGTATATGGATTGTTCAATTCCTGGCTAAGAGATCCGCGGGCCTCAACGAGTTGGAAACCACTGACATATAGAAAATCATTATCATCGTCATTGAGTTAATATCTTGACTTTACATTTAATAGGAGGATGATTAGAAACAAACAACAATGATACTAATATCTTAGGGTGAACACTACAACTACTCATTTTATAAAAAAATATGGTTTTATACGGAAGGTTACATAAGGTTAGGTTCAGAGTACACCAATATATATCTGTGTTAGTTTCTCATCAAAAACGTTCCTTTCTATAACTAGGCATGCTTATTTTTAGAAATGCTGAATTATAACTATGAAGGTGTATTTATTCAAGATTCTTCTAGAAAAAAAAATTGAATCTATGTAATAGAGCAACTTACATAAAAATTAACAATGTAGTTAAAAACTACTTTTTTATTATTTTATTTCAAATTGTTAATCCCATGAGCAAGTGTCAATTTTATTGTCTAATTATTCCTACTGTTCAAATTACAACGTATTTATCTGCAGTCTGTACCTTTAAACGTAGAAGAAAAGTATTGTGTCCTCTCTTAAAAGAGGTTTCATATGAAACGGCAAACATGGAAAAGAAAATGGATAGATGATCTGAAAAAAACTGACCATTAAAATTAATAACAGTGTGAAACAATTTCAAATGTAATATACAGCTAGTAAACTTTAGAGCCAGATTGAACCTCACTGTTTTTGAATTTCAGACTACGAAAATGTTC
>NW_027110917.1:80863-89950 GCF_000696795.3 Halyomorpha halys
CCTATGTGATGAGATCACATGATCCCTTTAACAAAGGGAAAATGTCTTCAATCTGAATGCGCCGTGCCGTGCAGTTATGTATTGGGGCAGAGCCGTAGGGAGAGTGAGCAATAAATTTGTTTTCTAAGATGTCAAAGACAAAGAGATATTAAGAGAAGACAGGAAAAGTTTCCACGACTGACTTGAATTTCTAGGATATGATCTGTGAAAGTGCTATAGAACTTGAGAAATTTGTGAAGCGGAACAATCGTGTCTGCATGCCAGAGGAAATACCACTGCAAAGAGAACTCCCTCTAGACCATTTCCACTCCTACTTCTAGCATCACCAAGACAGGGAGAATTTATTAACTACAGATTTTGTTTTATAATAATAGTTTCCCCTTCTGTCTTTTCATAATATATTAGTATTTCACAAGAAAAGAACATTCCAAACTGTAAATCAAAATTTATTTTTTATCTTAATCGATAAGAAATAAAAATATGTTAGTTAATTCAATCAAGACTAAGGCCCTTAAACATTTAAGTTAATTTAAATAATAGTTATTGGAATTCGCCGAATGAAGACGAAGGTATAATAATATTCAATTTAATCCAAACAATCGCAAAAAATATTGCTACTTAATTTATAACAATTACTGTCATATCTTTGGACAAAAATCCAAATGAAATATTGTAAATGCATTTGTTATGCATATAATCAAAACTCGATAATCGATAAGTTGAAAAATTCATCATTTCAAAATCATGTTTTTTGATAGATTTAAAAATAAAATCCAACTCCTTAACTCAAATACGAAATGGCATAATATAGAGATACAAAAGTGTTTAAATTTATATAATTAAAGGATTAATTTTTAAGCAACCTGAAGATGGGGGATAACCCCGAAACGTTGTTGTCCGTGAAATAAACTAATGTTGATTTATTTTTATACTTGTAAAAGTAATTAAAAGGAGCTGTTTGTAGGAATCCTTGAAAATGACCTGAGTGGTCGAAACGTCGGATGTTTAAAAAATAATAAAGTTGAGAGAAAAAGGATCAAAATTGTTTTAAAAAGTAAACTAATGTATTTAAATAAGGAAGATTGTGTTCATTCACAAATTTCATATTAATTTCTAGAAACTCTTCCAGTAGAAGATCATTAATTTTAAAAAAAAAAAGTATTCCACCATATCTTTTAACACTACTTTAATTTTCTACCAAACAGCAGGATAGTGGAATAAAAAATTGTAAAATAATGAAGATCAGATGATGAAAAAAAAATTACTTGTCAGAATATAACACACACAAACCTTTTTTTTAACACGCGTTATCTGAAGTTATTTTGTTTAGGACTAACAATTTTTATCATGGCCTACTTGGTTAGCTAAGCATATTGTATACTTAGGCTGGAGATGAGGGGAGGCCAAGGAAGCAAGTCACGTATCGGGGGCAACCCAAGGGCACATTATTATTCTTACCTGCCCACCTCGGTTATTTGCTTTAACCAGTACATGCCGCAATTATATCAATTAAACTCTCGATAAAATCGCTACGTCCACCTGAGCCATGGGCTTAATCAGGCCTGATATTTCATTATATTATTATATAATAGCGTGATATTTCCTCGCCAGTAACGAACATTGTGATTTTAACAGCAGTTCAAATATTGATCCCATGAAATTGTAAACTCTCCTAGAATTCCGATATGTCTATAACTTATGCATGTCTCACTTTGAAATGAACTCACAGACTTTATGAAATAGATTTAAATTTATAATCAAGAAGATGGCCACGAGACCAGCTAATGTAAAATGTAATTAGAGTGCTACCAATGGGTAGTTTCTCTACTCGCCTGTAACACTCCAATTTAACTTAGATCATATTTACTAAATGTATTATAATGTACAGTTGTAAATAGCAATAAATAAACATTTAAAAAAAAAATTTATAGTCTGTGGTATTTCCTAAGATGGTTTGTATAACGTTAATACGTATTAATATTTATGGTGCTACGTTTTTTAATTACTATTTTTTTGTTGCTTGAAAATTAAATTGAAATGAAAAAAATTGTTGAATGAAATTTAACCTTATTATTTATCTATCTACTTCTCACCCTATCTGCCTGCTAGGCAATACAGGTGTTAGCAGCAGAGAGAAGCAACAAATACCATTGTTATAACACACTGCTGCAGTAAAAACATTTTTTATTAGTGTCCATAACTGTGCATACAGCTCCCTCTTCCAACATTTTGTGAAATTAGCTAGTTTCAGTTATGATATTAATAGATATGTGAACCTCTGATAGTCCCTGAGTTACATGCGAATATAAATTCATAAAATGATTATTTCTTGTCATTATTAAAAAAAAATTGGGTTTTATTTGATCAAATTTATTTTTATTTATTACCAGACCGGTCTAGCCCCTGTTTCATAATAAAGTACAAACTAATACTATTAGTCATGTCGATTTGACTTAATACAATTACCCTGACTTGTACAATAGTAACTCGTACTTTTTAACTCCTGTATTATCACTAATAGTCCTCCATATTATGAAAAAAATAAGTATTAGTGTAATTACCACGTAGTTTCTATACTTGTACTATGAACTACTACTATTAGCTTTCATTATGACAGCTCCTTTAACTGTTAGTAACTCGACGTAGAATTTTATGAACCGTTTTTTGATATGTCTTCTATTGATTTAATTTGTAATTCCCAACATAATTGGTTTTATCTAACAAACCAAAGACCATCCAGTCGAAGATGATGTTCACCTGGTTATCTGCAGGTGAACAATCTATTTTAACCATGGTTGGGAGTCAATTTTTTAATTTTGTGGGACCACCACTTAATGAAAAAGTCAACGCCCCAAGGCCGGGTATGAACTGGCACCGCCCGCAGACTTAAGATTGATAGACTTGCGCCTAATCCCAGAGCTACGATGCACTGCAAATCTGAAGGCTTTAAAATTATGATTGTATTTTTTTCTTTTTCGTAAATGATTCCACTCCCCAGACTTCACAGCCAAATACTAATGAAAGTATCAAAAGATCGACTCACATGACCAGACTACGCTGGGTGGACCACGCATTGATTCTTTAAATAGCACACACACACACAAGCATGCATGAACAGCAGATCCGGCGGACATAAGAATCTCATATATGAAGGTATTCACAACCGGACATCAGCCGAGGCCTGAGTATTGTTTTAAAAATAAGAATTGTTTATTAAATAAATCAATTAAATGTTTATTTTTGATTTTGATAACACCATAATTTTACATACAGAAAACACTATGTTCAAAAGAAAAATACTTGAGTCAATTTATGTATCAGAGAACATCAATTATACAGTAAATTTTAAAACATATACAAGAAATTTGAACCAACATTAAGGAGAAATTTTAAGTAATATAAATTTATGAAAAACATGAGAAACATTTTTTTTTACTATTTACAATTAATTTTAATATGAATTTTAATAATTGGAATAAATAAAAATTGAGACCAAAGTGCAATTTGAATTAAAAAAATAATTTGCCTGACCTGAGTGTGTGGATATAAATAGTTTGTTTATCTAATAGTGGATAGTGTATACTCAACAGCCCTGAAATCACTACAATACCAAAACAGCACACTACAGAAGATATGTCGAGGGACATCTCTGGAGAGACGTAACATGACACACATAACGAACTACAGTTAGAAACTGTACAACACATCACACGGAGACACATTAAATTCTTTGACAGTCTCCCTGCTTCCTTCAATCCAGTATTCCAGTCTATCACCCCATCCCCCCTTCCTGCGAGGTGGCAGGGCAGGAAAGGTTCCAAAAACCCTATTAACATCACCTCATAGCTCCATCTTCTGATGCACCCCAACCCCCTCCCTCACACTTCTTTTCGATTTCTGACTGTTCTTATTATTTCACCATTATCTATCGTCTTTATTAATTAATGTTTTTTATTTTTATTTTTATTTTTATCTTATATGCGATACAACACGAAGAGGCCCCTCACCTCCGGACTTAAAATAGCTCCTTTGAATGGATAGCTCATATGTGATATTAAACATAACAGGTAACGTTAAAATACCAAAGGTAGTAAAAGGTAAGACACAACACGAATTACTTTTTCTTTTTTTTTCACAGTAATGCACTTATTAATTCACTTTTATTTCTGTTTTAGAGGGTTCGGAAAAAAAAAGAAAAAAAAAAGTGGATAGTGTAGTTTTGTATAAAAAATAAGGTGCATCAGCCAACTAGGAGTAGGAAACCCGGGGCATATCAAACTACACCACGGAAGCAAATCCATCACTTTCAAGGCAAACGAAATCTTCCATTCTGCAAAAGTTATTTCAATAATAGTTTGTACCCCATCTCCCTACATTGTTCCACCTTTAAGGAAAATAGATAATATATCTTAAAGCCACCCATATCCATATCTTGCGACTTACAAAACATTGAAAATATATTGAACATTGATAGTGAAGCCAAATTGACCAGACTATATATTTACAATGTAACAATATATAATAAGTTTAATTTTGTAAGTGACATAAAAATTCTATTATGGAAATAGTTTTCGAAGCCAATTAACATGTTCATTTATATCACGCTTTCGTTTATTTAAAAGAATTCTCATTATTTTATGTTAAGTATAATGGAGTAATGAATATTATGTAAATAGTTGTGTATTATCCAGTCAATTTTTTTTTGTTTATTGTTTTTGTAATGAACCATTAGACTCAGGTTTTGTTTTATAATTGTATATCGAGTTATGAATTTGTATAAGATTTTGTCTTTTACAAATCAAATAAAATCTAATCTAATCTATTTCTCTTTTGACCGCAACCCTTGCCATCTCCTTCATTATTTAAAATTATACGGTCATTTATGTATATATATAATAAAAGATTTATTTTTTACCATGAAAATTAAAATTATATTTGAATGTAGCAATGGACGGATTTAATTATACAATATTTCCACCAGACTGTTTTAAATAAGCACTTTATGGTAGTGTTGTAATTAAAAAGAGTAAATTGTTTTTAAATTAACATTTTGTTGCTAAAAAGACACAGAAAATGAAAAAAAAAATATTTTTTTCGCAATACTTGGTAGAGGAATTTTTCTTTTGAAGATTATTATTTTAATTTCCTTTTTAAGATTGCAATTTGGAATGAAAAAAGCACAAACGACCAAGCTACTACTTGCCCTAATTGAGATGTTAGGGACAAAACACAGTAAATGAACGCTATTCTCACAAATTTATTTCAGATTCCTGTTTATTTTACCTCGTCTGAGCTTTTCTTTTAAAAACTAAAACTAAATTACTGTCTAATATATCAAACAATAATAAAATACGATTTTATCGGTGAGCACAGAATTTATAAATGTTTTACGATTATAGTTAAAGAGTAAATTATTTTCTAGGGCTTGGAGGAAAAGTTTCTCTTCCTATTGGTGGTTGGAAAGTTCAGTTGAAAGATTACTGTTGGTTTTCTCGTATTTTTATTTCTCCTCCTCTTATTTTATGTTAAACAACAACTTAAACTTTTGTGGCTGGATTGTCTCTCCCCAAAGAATTAAGTGAGATCATCAAGTTGTTCAAATTATTTTTGTGATTAAGAAGCAAGTAACGGTTTTAAATATTAATTTCTTACTTAGTCTAAAGTTTCGAAAATGTGTCTACAGATAACTATGTAAAAGATATTATGGATAATTTCCTCAAGCAATCCAACCCTCATTTGTGGTGCCTTCTGGCGTTTTGTTTATTGTCTAATTGTTTTTTATTTCCAACTTCCTTTTAATATAAAAGTTTTTTTCAAATTATTTTTTTCAAATTTACAACTGTATTTAAATAAAAAGATATCTAAGAAACGTGATGTTAGTTCGATTATAATGGCATAATAAAGACTTATAGACAAACTACCCATTGGCACTCTAATAACATTTTTACAATAGAAAATCTCGAGGCCATCTTCTTTTCAGGTGCCATGGAGTATTGTCTAGAATAGAAGGGGAATCAAGGTTAAAAACTAGTGAATTGGAATGATTAAGGAGTTTAGAATATAAGGATTGATATCATAAGGTCTTCATGGATGATTTTATATGTAACAAAGAAAGGAGCTGAAACGGGAAGAGAAAACTTTAAGATAGTTAAAGTGAGGAATATTTAAAAAAAGCGCCTGAAATTGAAAAAAAAACGGCATGAAAACCTCCACTCCCGCCCTTTTTTATTTTTATTTTCAAATCCTCTTTATTGATATATAATTACTATTATACCACTCCCGCCCTCTATGGTAGCCTTACTTATCTGACTATTTAAACAGAAAATTGTAGCGAGTAGGTTGGTTGATGAACGACATGTCACTATCTCACAAAAGGAGATCATAACACAAAAAAAGGCAATCCTTCCCCGCCGGACCCGCCCCACTAAGACCCCCCGGAAAGACGGTCCTATATCACTTTTGAAATATTTGCTTAAAACGGAAATAAGAAACTTTAAGATAGTTAAATCAAACAAAAGCGCATGAACCGTTGAAACTTAAAAACTCTACTTGGATTTATTCTGGCTATAGAAAAAATGGAAATGGCCATATGGAAAAATTCTCTTTTTATGCAGTTTTTAAAAATTATTTTTTGTACATTTATTACTAGAAAACTATGCAAAAACACAAAAAATCGGAATTTTTCCTAGAATAGTTTTATTAATTATTTTACTCTTATGCTTTTAGTGTTCCTTTTTTCGATTATGACAGTCTTAAATTGAACCAGTTATTGATTCCTGGGTATTTAAAATTAATGTTATAAGGTTATGCAAGACTAATACGTACCTATGTACCCATAAACTTTTTTATAAATAAAATTAAATACACAGAGTAAACCATAATTTTTCTGACTATATTCTGGCTAAGCTGAGGTGTAAATGTCTGACTTTTCTGTCTCCTGTAAGTGGCACTACACCAGGAAGGGAAAACGGATACACGTACTAGAAAAAACACGTTCAATCAACAATCTTTTTTAAAATTTGAAGGAAGTTTTTATTTTATTAAATTTGAATTAGAGAAGCAAGTTTCAAATTTTAATTTACGATTCATCTATCATATCTTGATAAATAAGTTAACTTTTTTCGTCCATTTTTAAAATACACTTTCCTGTTTTAACAATATAACTAAAGTCGTTTAAAGTAATATTTATAGCCACATTTCATTAGCTCAAATGCTCTGTCTTTTAATTAATTTAATATACATTAGACATAAAATAAAAACACAGATGACAAAGTCCAACATTGGACAGAACTATCTATCTATCGTACTTGTGAACATAATTAAGACGTATTAATAGAAATGGAAAATTAATGTCTAAAGTGACGCGCGTATCATAAAAGTTTTACATACTGCAACAATTCGTATTTTTTTTCGGAATTTCTCGGGATGAAAATAACAAAGATCTACTTTTTATATAAATGAGATCAAGATAAACCAATCGGACTCGGCTTTCTCTGATTCGAACTTCTGTCTCTATCTAAATTTTTCTCTGATTAAATATTTCATACGTCGGTAAGTGAAAATAAAATATATTGTAAGATCCGGACAATTTATAAATCCAGTTTCCAACAATTTTATCTGGACATCCCAGCTATTGCCAGGAGACGGATTGGTTCTGAGATTCTTCCAAGGTCCTGATAAGTGGCTATATATCAGGTTTTACAGCATGGCTAGGAGGTAGCTTAAAGTGGGAACCAGGCACCCTTTGCAACGGGATCTTTTATTGCCTGCCACCATTAAATATTTACGATCGCGGCTTCCAACTTGTCAGCGTCCTCATATAATTTTTTTCTTTCATTAACAATAGGATTGAAAAAAATAAATAAAATATTTTAAGAGAAGCAAATTAAATATCTCACATGTATTCAGTAATTAATATTTACTAACTATTAGTAATTAGATATTGAAAAATCATTTTTATGTTTGGTAAGCTCTACTGAACAGTTTCTTCCATTTATTCTCATTTTTCTCAATTTTATTAGTTAAGGGAGTAAATAGCAAACACCCTTTTAGATTTGTACTTATATATTTTCTTTATCGAAAACGTTTCTTATGTCCATTTTTAAGTAACTTCCATCTGCATTTTTAGTCGGTTCTAAAATTACCTACGAAAATAATTCTCTTTGTTTTCTTATGCAAATAAGTTACAAGAAGAATCAGCATAGGTATTTCTCAAATTTCAGACCAGGGTCCACGAAAAACCATTGGCGGAGGGATTTTTTTATTGTTTTATCTATTAGCGCTCTTACGGAAATTATTGTTGCAGAAGTACAGACAACCTGCAAATATTTACCCAATTGCTGCAAACCAGGGTTTCCATAAGGCAGCAGTAGACAACGCATAGCACCACAGTTAGTCCTTTTTGGACCAAATTTTGCAGTATCCTTCTCATTGGCTTATCCAGGATCAAGGATATAAATCCGATCTAGATCAACCGATATAACCTTTCAGGACCAGAGGGCGCAGGAGGACTTATATTTTTTTCCTTGAATAAGACCGTCCATGGGTCTAGCCTCCTGGAGCCCTTTTAACATCCTTGAGGACATCAACGAGATTCTCTGTAGGTACACAGTGTAGGGTATGTCTTCAGTCCTATGTTAGGTCGGTGTCACCCACCAGTAGGCTGACGGACCTCAAAAACTCAGAGGGATGGAGGAGAGAGAAGCATTGTTTTGCGTACGATTGGTCACCAATCCGAGTACATACTACGCTTGACGCAGCCAAACTTTGATTACCGATTGCAAGCGCCTTAGCCTGACCCACATTAACGATAGAGGTTTTGCTATATCACTGACCTCTCGTAACAATTTATATACTGTTAGGAGTATAAAACGAATACAAAAATGTAGCAGTATAAATCCAGTATATCATTTAGCCTGTAAATGTGTATATCACCGCAGCCAGGCATTCGATAGCGTCTCACACCCGCTCCTACTCCATAGGCTAGAGAAATACAAAGTTCCCTGCTACTCTCTGCCGACTGCTTAGAAATTACCTTACTGGCAGAACGTTCGTAGTACGAGTTGGTGAATACCTCTCACCTCCAGT
>NW_027110917.1:90985-92843 GCF_000696795.3 Halyomorpha halys
CCAGATATACATATAGCATACCTCCTATATGTATGTACCAAATATTCAATAACATCATTACAGGAGGGTATGAAAAAAAAAAAAAAGCACTATAAATCACCATAGTATTATTCTGCATTCGGCGCCATCGACTCTTCACATAAAGTGGACATTACTATAGCCCTTATGGCGGACATTGCAGCTAAACAAACACTTGCTCTTCCAGGTCATGGCGAGGCCATTCTGACACCCCAAGAATATATGTCTTCCGATGAAAAATGAAATATCATCTAGTTGGCAAGCGATGTGGAATGAAAGCCAGCCAAGCAAATTAAAAACTATTAAAAAAACCATTAAACCATGGACCACATCAAACCGTTCCAATCGCAGGGAGGAGGTAGCTATTGCAAGATTGAGAATAGGTCATACAAGTTTAACTCATACATATCTAATCAGTAAGCAGCTACCACCAAAATGTCAATACTGCAACAGTGTACTTACGATCAGTCACATATTTGAGGAATGTCATTTCTATTCCACGAACTTTAGTAGATTGGGAGTAGGACCGAGTGTATCGGATGCTGTGAATGATGACCAGAAGAACGTGGAAATGGTTTTAGTTTTCCTAAAAAGGAATGACCTTTTGATTAAGATTTAAACCAGAAAACTTGTTATACGTACTAAAAAATTCTAAAAGAAGTAATTATTTAAAGAGAAAAATAAAGTGAAATAGAATTATAAAGCGCGAAACATGGACGTTGAGGACCTCAGGGTTTTACGCCCTAAAGACCCAGACAACAACAACTACAGCCCTTAAAATACAAACGGGTAAAAAAAGGAAGCATCTACAACTGACATCTTTTGTACTTCATTATTATTTATTTTAATTGGAGGGTACGAAAAAAAACAACAGTATAAATAACATAACACCTTTCAGCAATACCTTTATTCATATGTATTGAAATATATCAACACACAAATAATAAAAATATAGATTATCCTAACAAAAAACCCTTCCCATCTCTCTTAAATGAGGTTCGGTTTGCAATACCTAATTAAAAATCTAATAGTCAATCATTTTGTAACAAAACTTTATTTTTCGCTAGAATGTAACAAGAATAAGATGATAAATTACATATATTTTTTTTTTTAGATCTATATTGGGACCTTTCTATCTGTCGACCTAACTCCATCTACAAATGAGCCTCTGGTTAAACCATTTAATTTGAGGCTGTTAAGAATATTAATTGCTAAACCCCTTCGAGTGAAAATTACAGTTAAACAATTAATAGAAGACACAAAGGTCCCAAGCCGGTCACAGTATTAAAGGACATGGCTAAAACTGTTCTAATAATGGCTGTGGCTGTGGGCAAGCTCTAAGTGCTCGACTCTATACTTACAATTGTCGCTCTAGTCCAAGCCACACCATTCACAATGTTTTTAGAATTTTGTTAATCTTTTGGCTGTTTCGTCAATGTTTATAACATTTGCATGACTTTTGAAATGTTTTCTGTGTATGATTTAAATAATGTAATTTTTCGGCTGATAGAGAGTACCCCAAACAAAGTCTTTTTTTGATTGAGCTCAGTCAGTGCACAGTAAAAATGTCTTCCAAAATTAAAATAAGTAAGTTTAGTTTAAAAAAATATTAAAATTAAATGAAGAAGAGTATAGATTTCATAACGACCCAACTAATACATCACAAACAATACAAGCACACATAACATCTATTGAAGAATAGTGTAAAAACTGGCGAATCAAAATAAATCCTGACAAATCCCACCTTATTCCACATCCCATTCGTTGCAGATTTGACCCAAAACAGATATGCGTCTTTTCATTCCAAACTCCTTAACCATCCTAACCCATTAATTCTTAA
>NW_027110917.1:93953-97110 GCF_000696795.3 Halyomorpha halys
AAAAAATACAATATGAAACGGAATCTGTTGTCATTTTAATATGTATTAGTTTCTAATAGTAATATATTAATGCTTATAACTGTATTAAAAATATTTGTAATATATTAATTGTACTCTAATTAACGTAAAGGATTGATTACAATACATTTCTTTTATTAATGGCACCAGTGTTATCTTTATCAGAGGTATGGGGGACACTAATTGCAATGATAGATAATTTAAAAGAAATCAAGAATGAATTGAGAACTAGAATTAATTCAAGTAGGCAGTTGAGTAAACATACTTATGACTTGTACAAAAGTACTTCATCATTTTGTAGATTAAAAATCAAGAAAGGTGTCTCTTGTAAATGTTGATTTTTTTTTATGTTAATTGCTTAATAAAGAAATTAATTATTGATTTAAACTATCGTGATGTAATTCAATGCAGTTCACAAAATAATATTAAGGACTTCTATACTTTAAATTTTCCTGGGTACCTCCCACTACCCTCCACATTCTGTGCAGCATAACATGTATGAATATAGTCTTTATTAATTTAAAAATATTTTTTTCCTGTTGATCCTTTCTTCCTGTTTCAATTCAGAAGAACTAATTAAAAAAAATATTCCAACTTAAATAGAAATATTTTATTTAATAGCTCGTTAAAAGTTTAGAAGCGACTGCTTCTTTGAAATTGATTTTTTCAATGTAAATAATTTTTTTTCCATTTTGAGAAACTTTTTTATATTGCGGTTGTGTTCACCAAACCATGAGAGGAAAGTAGCGAGAATATTGGCTTGAGAGTTGATTTTTTTTCCTTTTTTGTTGTTATAAACTTTCATCGGATTAGTATTCTTGCATCATAGCCATTTATTATTATACAAGCACATACACAAATGAAACTCTGTTATTATATAAATATTCATTCTCTCTTCTTCTATGTATTTTCTTTTATTTTTTGCATGTATTTATTATGTAATAAATTATCGATGTTTATTTATTACTTTTTACATGAACATTTGTTTTGTTTCATTTAAATATTTTCAAACTTAGTTTTCCACTAAAGATTTATTCCGCTCCAGAGTTGAATGTCAAGATCTATTTCTCGAGTGTCGGATTTACACATCATGGGATAATATTTTTAAGTCTCATTTTAATACTCTCTTCAAGACATCGTGAATCATACGCACCAACCGGATATTACAACCTCAGGTCAATTGTCAAGCGTTACTTGGCTCCATCACTACTAATCACATGCTGGCCAGTGTTCAATAGAAAAACAACTGGATCGGGTAAAGTTACATAGTTAATCAAAATCGGTGAAAGAGATCTGAAGAGAAGACGACGCGTCGCTTGGACCATGAAGCGACCATTAGGCGTCAGTATCGTGAGCACCAAACCGTTATCTCTTTCTTTCTCTTACATACCCTTTCAGGGATTAAATTTTGTCATGTAGGATTTTATATGTTTGATAACCAAAAAATGTCTCCCAATTTCTCTCGTTTATTTAATGAAACTCTCTGAACATCACATCATCTGAAATATCATAAAAACTACTACTCCTACAAAGAAAAACATATTTAACTTTTTTATAGTAAATTTAACTAGCTTTAATTTGAGTGCTGGCAGACATCTGTACGTCCAATGGATTCTGAAATAAAGTTTTTCATAAATCAAACTTGTCCGAACAACTATAAATCAATTTAATTTAGCAAATATCATAAAAATTCCTACGAAGGTAAAGGTAATAAACTAATATTTTAGGACTAATATTTCAGCAAATTTACTCTTCTTTAAATAATGATCTCTTAGATTTTCTAGTATCGTTGTTAGTTTTTAAGATATAGAGCTCCGAACGAAAAATTAATATTTTTTTAAGGTTTTGAAACAGCCACCATTTTTATTATGCCTACCTGTACTTGGCAGACCCATCAATTTTGACTTGTAATTATACCTAGTTTTTCATTGACCGCACCCCCAACCATCTTCTTCTCATTTATCATCCACGGTCAACTATCTCTCATAATTATATATACCTAGTTTTCATTAAAGTAATACAAAATTGGGGTGAGATAACAGCCTTTTTTTCTTCCCGGCTCTAGTACTGTTCTGAGCACTCTAACCATTAAAAAAAAATTAAGCATTTATTAGTTTTCTATAGTTCAAGATGAATGACAATCCATTAAAACTATGGTGACTAATACGACGAGAAAAAGAACTGGTTGAGAATATGGGGACCAGTGATCCCAATTCTTGCTGTGAAACTTTTCCTAAAACTTTAGTTAGGTAGTTTCAGAAAACAATGTGGAACGGCAGCTGAATGACTTGGAACAGACATTTTGAGGTTTTCACAGCTTATCGAAATCATTTTTTAATTTCTAAAACAGATTTTCGGTAACAATAGGTGAGCGGGGTAGCTCAGTGAGGAAGAGGTGTGTTACTAACTCCTGGACATAGGTTCGAATGTGACATTAGTGGATGGTTATTTATTCTGCTAGTTTAGCCTCGAATCAACATTGCAGGACTCGAAACATCCTTGGGCACAGGCAGTCTCATTTAAGTGGGTACTCTTAGTAGAGGGAAAAATCAAGCGATCGATCGTGATCATGAACAAATAACCTCCTTGTTCAATCGTTGTCCCAGTAACAGTACTTCCTGTGCTCGACTCATCCTTGTTCATTTTCAAAGATATAGTAGAAGCCGTTCAATGCACAATGAACAAACCAAATGGGAGAGAAATGCTTTATTTAGCAATGCTGCCCAAATACATCGGGTTGCTACAATACACAGCATACCGATCAATCCATGATCGGACATATATACCCAACATATATTTACATGATATAAAAACAACTTTTTTTTCTACCTTTTCCTTTTACAATAAATACTATTCTATACACTAAATAAAAATATTAAAATTTTTTATTCTACTTAACAATTTGGTTCCATTTGACAATTTTATTCTATTTAATTGACAATTGTATTCTCCCTATTTCGCTCTCCCAGAACTCCCCTCTTCAGGGATCCGATGTTCGACCCGTTAAACAAATTTAACGAATTTATCATTAAATAGTAACACTAAACCCAATCAATATAATCACAACCAAACTAAAATAATCACAGCAATAAAAATAAATAAATTTAAAAAAGCTAATATATAGATATAAAACATTTTA
>NW_027110917.1:97160-97752 GCF_000696795.3 Halyomorpha halys
AACTTTTTTTATTTTTATTTTAAACAAACATAACAAAGAAAAGTATTTCTATTCTTCATGTGAACGTCCTTTTCAATATCTTGTTCAGATACTAACAAAATAACAAATTTGGAATTTTTTTTTCCTCATTAAGTTAGTTAATAGAAATTAAAAACAATATTGGGCAAGAAAACAAAAAATAAAAATAAAACAGTTATCGCTGCTATAGATTAAAGTACTACTTGAAACAAAAGAGAGTCCTAGGCTTGAAAGGTCCAGCTGAAAGCGGCACCCAACTCTCCCTTCCAGCAATTAAGGCCCATTATCGCTTTCGCAGAACTCCCCCCTCCCCCGCTTCATTAAACTTACTAAAAGTTGTCCAGATCGTTGCTACGGCTTGGGAAACCGCCTGCAGAAAGTTAACGAATCGCTAGGTTAGCAGGTATATTGTTCATATATTCTAAGAGAGTTTTAATCATTTGGGGATACAAATATAACTAACTTTAAGCTTAACTGCATTTTTTTTGTAGGCAATTTAAGGACTCGTAACTCTATTTTATATATACAAAATATCTCTTTATCCCAACTATGTGCAGAAAACACAAGATATACT
>NW_027110917.1:98490-102434 GCF_000696795.3 Halyomorpha halys
AACACGAATTAATAAAATAATATGTTACGTGAGAAACATAATTCAATGGAAGTACAACTTTTTTCTACCATGGGTATTGGAAGGTCAAAAAATGAGATACTTACTTGTTGGGTGAGATGGTCCTTCTGTTGGATCTCTACTTAATAGCTGGAGGTGAGGGGTCGAAAAGACATCTCACTTACACCTGGTTTAAAACAAGAGTCACACCTCTCATTCACTGCACACATATAATGTAGAATACACGTAGTAACGTCAACATCAACTGATCTTAAGCATGTTTTTATTTATTCCTTTTAACAACCTTCCTGGCCATTTTTGACATACAGCGAAGTGGGGTGAGGAGGTTTATCTTCTAGGTTAATATTCAATCCCAGCCAGAATGAAATGTCGACATATCATTTTGTGGAATTATACCGGAATAAAACCAGCGTCACTGCTGTTACGAGGTTGCTAAGATAACATTTTAACTTACTCGCCTACAATAACCTCTCAAGTTAAACAATCCTCTACTCACCAGGTTTGTCGATCAGACACCAATTACATTATAAACAAAGCATTACTCAGAACCTCCTTTCACTTATTTCATGCTTTAACTCTTTCCTAATAAATTCGTTTGTTAGTACTGGTCATTGTACACTATAATAGGACGGGATAAGGATAAGGACTAAGAAAGTGAAACACCACTTACAGGGAAAACCCAACTTACTGCCATTACACCATCTATTTACACCAGCCTGTAAGCACAATCCTAGTTCAACTTCACAGTTTATACCGATGAGAGCATAATAAAATTCGCAGGTGCGTCCCTTAACAGGGGTATAAATTTATATATATATATATCTGTGTGTGTGTGTGTGTATATATAATGTTCAGTTATACTGAATGGAGTAATTAAAAAAAAAAAATCAGAATTTATCAATGGGCGAAATTCGCAAAAGTCACAGATTGAAATTTAATTCAGCGGATGTCACTTGAACTAATAGTAACTGAATCAGGAACATTAATTGGCTCCATCCAATTGCTAAACGGATTCTCCTATTAGTGACATCGAATTGGCAAAATTAAACAAATTTAAATTGCAAATTTTTGAGACGACAGATGAGTTGATTTGATGACGGGCTCATCTAACCTGGTTCGTCGAGAGTCAATAATTAAAATTCACTCTTGCCTCCTGACAAGGATAAATTAGTTGTCTGTGGTCCGGACAAAAGATTCTGTTATTGGATAATGAAAAATTGTTGAATATGAACTAATCAAAGTTAAACTGTTTTTTACGTTGTGGGAGATATAAGGATTAATAAAAGATAAAATGTAGTTAAACGGGATTAAGCTATGTTAGTATTTAATACGAATATTAAATGATATTATAATATACAATAACGATGTCTTCAAAGAGTTTCTTTGCGTACGTCCATGTGTTCATAGTGAGCCTGGCAAGCCAGTGTTCCTTGTTGGCTGCTCATGGAAAAAGGGGTCACCTAGGCATCTGTGTTATCAGAGTTACTTATTGAAAAATACTTTGCATATATCAAATTATATAGTTGTCAAAATTTATTTTGTGTATATATTAATAAATTTACTCCCTTACAAAGTACTGAACCCTTGACCCTTCATTAATTTTTTTAATGAATAAATTAAGTATTCTATATTTTTTCATTATTATTTTATTTTTATTTTTTACGAGAAATACAACAAAGAATACCACTGACAGCAGTTCAATTGGCTTGTTATTAAAAAGAGAAAAGAAGAAATCAGCACAGTAAAAGTTTCAATGGTTTCATCTTTAGGTTAGAGAAATTGTTTGAAATGGGATATTTAATATTTAACTTTTGGTTACTTCAAAGGTTTCTGCAAGAGACAACTTGTTTCATACCGTTCTTTAAGTAATAAGCCCTTAAGAAAAGAATAAGAACGATTTGAGCACAATTCTTGTTTTGTTTTTCTCGGCCGTTTTATATTTAATATTAAACGCTTCCTTCAAAATAAAAAATTCAGTATCGAGCTTCGATATAATATAAAAGGAATTTTTACTCTAAAATAAATAATGGTTTAAACTTACTAACGTTTCATTAATTACCGGATAGAATTTCAAATGCTTTCAATGCCATTCAATTGTTCTAGATTCTACACTGTAAGGTTCATTTTAAATAGGTGATTTCCTTTTTTACTTCTAAGTCATTTCGAAGTCAAATGTGACCTTTTCCATATAGTAACTTTTTCCAGTTCGATTGAAACTTTTTCTATTTCAATTAAAACTTTTTTCTTTTTTTTAAATAATTTATTTATTGATATTTACAACTATATACATATATACACATCAAGTAAATTTCCTGTAAGTGATATTATGACATGATAAAAACATGTAGAGAATCTACCCATTGATAGAACTCCAAAAACATTTCTAAAGGAGAAGATCTCGAGGCCATCTTCTTTTCAGACGCCTAGGAGGATTATTAGGTAGTCGAGGAGAAGCCAGGTTAGAAGAGTTGGTTTGGGTGGTTGGAAAGTTTATTATGGAAGGATTGGTATCTGGTTCTGGCCAAATCGGCAACATAGGGGACATTGAGGTCCTGATGGACGATTTGATTTGTGACAAAGTAAGGAGCATTAAGGATTTTATGAAGGATTTTGGACTGTAAGGATTGGATTCGATAGGAATTAGAGTAGCTCAACTCCTTATGTCCAAATAGGCCTTATAATAGTCATGTAGATCAGTCTTTTATAATTGATTGGAAGTTTGGACCATTTGTCTAGTAAATGTGTCGACGAGCAGATTCCTGTCTTTTCAGTCTTGTATGAGGATTCCATCTCAGTCATTTGTCCAGATTTAGTCCTAAGTAACGGATATGTTCAACAGGAATAAGCGGAATATTATTAAAAGATACTGTAGGGCAAGACGAAAGTTTACGACGAAGGGTAAATGTGATTTGGTGGAATTTATTGGAATTTACAATTAAAACCTGTTAAATTTCAAATGCAACCCTTTCTAAATTAAAGATAATTTTTTATTTGGCTCCTGAAAAAAACAATATACGATCCTCGTGTCGAAGAAAACCGAAACGCTTATGGTCGACCAAAATTTTGATTGAAGAAATTAAATCAGGACCCTTGAATCCTAATAAACGATAACTATATCGAAGATAACTGGATAAATACCAATTAACAATCACACGCATGCACGATCGAGTATCCAATTAAACAAACAGAGACCCATTATACGATTCTAATGTTGAAGAAAATAACAAAAATAATAATTCGAATGAATCGAGATGCGCATGCTCGGTCATAAATACAATAGTTAATTCAGGAGTAGAATCATGGAAAACTTAAAAAAGATATTCAATGAAATTAGATGTCCATTATTAAGCATGTCTGTAGGAAATCGTCTAAAACGGGAGTTCTAGGGTAAAGGTGGAGTAGTAATAGTGAACGTTATCGTGTAAACTACTATTTTCTGTCATAATGTCAGGATTTGCTTAATAGTTGATATTACTATAAGTTATCTGCATATGGGCGACAAACATTCTGTTCTACCACCATCGCCTTTGTCCCTCGCTTTAATTATTATCGGGGGGAATAAATTGAATTACAATTAATTCTATAATAATAGAGATTAGAGATTACTTGGTGCGGTAGGACCCATTAGAAGGGGACCAAGCAATAAGTAATGGGTGACAATGTACATCCACCTCGGTTGGTGAGGCGTCCAGAAGTATACCAGGTGGAAACGAGCTGTTATGGTACAACTTGAGATTACAATTATCCGTCAACATTGAAAGCATACAATATTTAAATAAATATACCACAAACATGAATAAGTTACGCAACAAAACGGTTCATTAATTTAGGATGTACCAGTGATGCGGCGAGAGGGATGCGCTGGGATCTCTTGAGCTCTGCTCTACCCCTCACACGTGGGGGATAGAGTGGGCTCAGGGATCCTC
>NW_027110917.1:103999-121195 GCF_000696795.3 Halyomorpha halys
AACGGTATCTGGTTCTGGCCAAATCGGCAACATATGGAATATTGAGGTCCTGATGGATGACTTGATTTGTGACAAAGTAAGGAGCATTAAGGATTTTGGATTGGATTCTGGAGGAATTTGATTGTTTAGTCATTCCTTAAATGTAAAGAAAGGGATTGGCGTTCTGCCTATTATTCGAGCAAGAGGGATAGTCAGATGCCTCGTAGATACTGGGAGCTCTAATACTATCGCATTTCGAGAAGTGCAGGAGAAATTGAGTGATGGAGAGGGGGGACTCCGGATTGAGGGATGTAAATGCCAATTAATTACTCTTGGTGGACCCTGCAGTATAGACGGGGAGATAGAAATGGATTTAGGAGAATGGGGTGGTAAGAGCAAGAATTTGATAGTCCATATGATAGTAAAAATGACAAGAAATTACCAAGTGATCATAGGTTGTGATTATCCTCTGCAATGGGTGAGAAAACTGAAGGAATCATCTGCGAAAATCACCCGATAGAAGGAATTACTAAGTCAATATAACATGGACATCGCCTACCAAGGCAAAGAAAATATTGTTTGGATTGGTTTTCAATGATCAACGCGGTTGAAGAAGAACAGGAAGAGTTGTCCGGCGTTTCCTGTGGGAGGTGACTCCAACAGAAGAAGAACAACAAGATACATCTGAGACAATTCGCACGACGAAAGACCAGTGGAAATAGAAGTACTGGGGGAGATTATAAATGACCAAAGGTAGCAGATTGTTTGGAAAACAAGAATGTCGGGTCCTCTTAAGGTGGATTATAGCAAGTATGGTAGAAGTTCCATTGTGACGATCTGATCGCAACCGAACATTCAGGAAGATGATATACGCGTCGGAACCTAGGAAGAACCATTATTTATTTGTCAGAAACGCAGACCGTCAAAAGGAGGTGACGCTTGCGTATCATCAAGGCAAAACCAAACGTTTCAAGCGTTACGCCGCACATACTTCTGGTGGAGTATGAAACGCACCATCCAGGAAACCATTGGAAACTGCGAAGTGTGTCTAAGTACTAAGTACGATAGACATCTACCCAAGGCGACGCCAGAAGAGACCCCCTCCGTCAATGCTCCTCTGCAGAGGTATGAGGGCCCATTCAGAGTAATTGTGATTAGAGAGCATAATGTTGTCACCATTGAGAGCTTAAAAGAAACAAACGGTCCATATCGAACAATTGAAGCTTCCTACGACGGCAGTTTCATGAGGGCTTGGAGTATTGTCACCTCGTGTGCCTATGTACCTATTTTTGTGCCTTTTTCGTAATTTTCAATGCCAGCATATAAGTGTAATAGGAGGGATTCTAATGATATAGTAGTTTTTTTTGGCTTAGTGTCTTTATCTTCTTTATTTTATCATTGGGGTACTGTTTATATTGCAAATAATTCTTTTTTATGTTGTTTATGATGCTTTATTTCTGTGTCTAATTGTTATGTAAATGTGAGTTTTATTTAATTACTGTTATTGTATTTTTATATATCTCTTTCTTTTGTATATAAATGAGTTTACGATGAATGCTTGTAAACTGGCGAGGGGGGGGGGAGTTACAGTCAGTTGTTATTGCGATATCAGTTGATAGGCTGTATCAGCTGTTTGATGTCTATATAAGCGGACGCAGTCTGGCAATAAAGTTATACAAACCGTCCTGCTGAAACATCTACCGAGGAAGGGAATCGCACAGCTCACCAACCTGTACAATTCATGCTTGCCATGCTTGCTGAACATGCCATCCCCTTTTCATTCATCAAGCCGAAGAGGACAGGGCTGGACGCCGACCATTACAGGCCTATAAGTCTGCTAAGGTTTACGAAAAGACCATCCTGAATTACCTTCAAGAATTCTGCGATGAACACTCTGTCATCCCTTACGAGAAGACCGGCTTTCAGGCACACAGGAGAACGGATCACCATTTGATGAAGCTCCAGTATGAAGTGAACTCCAGCTTCAATCGGAATCATGCTACAGTCATGATATCTTTAGACTGTACAAAGGCATTCGATTCTGTGTCTCACGGCATTTTATGTCGTAAACTCATTGACCTCGAATGCCCAGAGCAACTCTACGCGTCATAGCATCGTTTCTCAACACCAGGACCATCTCTGTGCGGGTTCGGGACCGTTCCATCCCACTGACATGCGGAGTGCCACAGGGAACAGTTTTATCGCCAGTACTGTTTTCCATCTATACAGCTGATATAGTTGGTGCAAATTACAGACAGGCTACAGACGCAGCCTATGCCGACGAAATGGCCATCTACAACAGCAGTATGAACCCAAAACATGCACTAGAGCGGGCCGGAGCAGTCTTTAAGGAGATTGTCCGACGACTGGGCAGTCTCAACATCTCTATGAACCCAGCTAAAACAGACTGCGTCGTCTTTGCTCATTATTTGCTCATCAACAGCACAAACGATCGACTCTCCCGAAGTCACTCAAGTTGGACGGTACCATTATCCCCCCTTCAAACTCGATAGTCTACCTAGGCGTGAAGCTGGACCGCCATCTTAAATTCTCCACCCACCTCTACGGTCTTACAGATAGAACCACCTTCTCATATCACCAGCACTCTATCTGCGGCTTAAACTGCAGGTATATAAAAGCATTCTGAGGCCGGCGCTCCTATATGGGGCACCACTCTTCATCTACCTCTCCGACGGCACGCAGCGACACCTCCAGGGTTTCCAGGACACCATGCTGCGGAGGATGGTCCGCACAGCATCGTGGAAGAGAAAGAAGCCTTCGGAACTGCCCACAGTGCCAGAGTTCATTAGTCGGAGGCACGTCAAATTTTTTAACTCCCTCCAATCATTGACCAATCCACTCTTCCACGGACTGACACCAGCTCCTCCACCAGTCCGATGGCAGGATTTACATCCAAGACCACCACAACCCGGCAACTAACCCAGAAAAAGTGACAGTAACACGATTTTAGTAGAAAAGGGCTTTGTGACCCGATCGGTGAACTGGAGGGTGTTTTCAGAAATGGCAAGGGAGAGGGATTAAAAAAAAAAAAGTGACACGATTTTTAGTTGCAGTTTTTAGTTTAAGTAAAAGGACAAAAAATTGAAGTGCACCTCAGCACCTCACATACTTCCAAATCAATGATATTTCCAAGTGTTTCCATTATATTCAGCCATTCCTTAGAATGGAGCACAGCTCTAGTAAAAGGACTAAAATCAAAATTGTATATAATGTATTGTATATATGTTTATATTTTGTATTTATTTCTGAATAAAAGGGATTTTGACACAAAAAAAAATAAAATAAAGTTAAATGCAGTTACACTAGCCATGCAGTGTGTTGTATCGTTTGGCGCTTTTCCATATTTTTTTTATCAGTTTGATCAGGAACAGTCTAAAGCTTTACATATATATATATCTGGAAGGTAGGAGGAAGTAATGGATTAGAATTTGATATCCTTTTTTAAATAATGAACGAAGCTCATTTTCATGGAAGAGTTAACAAGTAGCTAACTCGGAATGAACGGAATATTGCCAATTAAAATCCTGAACGGAGAAGACGGCCTCTCACGCCTGATTGGTTATTTACCGTCGGTTGTGGGCGGGGGTAGGGGAGCGGGTGCGTCAATTATTTAACCTTTTAAGTACACTCCTCTCCCTTCTAACTAATTAGACAAAATGCAAATCCAGTTGGCATCGTGTTCAATGAGTGTGAACCTCTAATGGACGCTAGCGCTTCACCGCGCTAATGAGGGGCCCAGGTGTCACTGCTCCGTGGATCATTATCAATAACAAGTTTTCAGTTCGCTCCCGAACATAAACATATTTCAGCTTGTGGGAAAGGCTAAGGAAATATTAAGATATTCTACGGCCGAAGAAAGTATTTGCACACCACGTTTTTTTATTACATAAAAACCCTATTACTTCACAAATATAAAGTATATTTATAACATAATAATTACAAATAAAATTCAGATGAAAAACTTTCATAAAAAAAAAAAAAAACTTACAAAAATACCGAAACAATGTGTTTGCATATCTTGTGTCTTATTATTATTTTTTTAAATTTAATATTCCGTATGAAGTCTGTTGTTATCTATTACCGCTTGTAAATGTCTCGGCATTGAGTGGACAAGGTTTTTCATTAAATCCGTGTCAATTTGGTCCCATTCTTGCTGCAAAAGATCCTTGAGGATTAAAGGAGGTTTTCCAGTTATTTGGTGTTTTCGAACATTCTTATCAAAAATAAGCCCCAAATTTTCAATTATCTTAAAGTAAGGAGACTGTGGAGGGATAATATAGTATAAAAATATACCGATCCTGAATTCCTAGCTGGTTATGGGGCAAAATCTTGACATAACCTTTTGCATTTAAAGTTCCTTCAATAGGCCACACATCCCCAAACCATTATACTCCCACCTTTATGTTTTACAGTAACTGAGACATTTTGTTCTTCTTGTAACTTAATGAATTCTTTACTTTTCCTTCGCCTTTCTGCCGACAAATCCAAACAAATTAGATTTACTCTCATCAGAGAATAATACATTTTCCCCAAAACGATGGGCTTGTTGATGTAATCCCTAGCAAAAAAGAGCCTTTTTTTGCGATTGGTTTCACTGATATAAGGTTTCTTTCTCGGGAACCAGCTGTAAATTTCTTCAGAATTTAAAACATTTCTAATTGTTGTAGTGCTCACACAGACCCCAGAAGTCGATTCAACCATATTAGCTAGGACACCTGCACTTCCAACTCCTGGATTTTTTATCGCCTCAATTTTGATTTTTCTTTTCCTCCTCTCATTTACATTCTAGTAAAGATTCTCATTTTAGTATTGAGGTGAAATAACATTAGCTGCAACGCACGAAAGTGAATTTCAGATTTAGAAAGGTATACTGGAGAAATCTATGAGTTGAAACATTTTCCCAAAGGAGGCGACCTACTTATAGCAAGAATAGAAGCGAAGTTAGCGGAAGACCTACCAAACGAAGGAGATGAGGACTCACTGAAGGCGGCCTTGGTAAGTAGGTTAAAGAGGAGTATTTTAAACCAAATTCAGGCCGATGAGGAAACATCATGGCCCATAGTCAAGAAAAGACTGAAGAAAGAAAACCTCGACAATCATGGTATTGGATACGACTAGTAGGGAAGGTGGGTGCAAGGATTCAAAATTGTAGAGGTAACTGGGATATTAAGATCAGAAAGAAAAAATATATCTGTCAACAACTATTAAGAGATGGTGAAGCGATGTTTATTTACTTCAATTAAAGACAAATAAATATAAATAAATAAATAGTGAAGTAAACTATAACAAACAGAGGCTGGGAAATTGTAGAAAGCGTTATGAAAATATCTCAATAATTAGACCCCGTGTTCTACTAAACCGAAAGAAGCAAACCTTAATTGACTATTTGTCTCAGAGCTTACAAAATCCAAAATCACCTGGTTCTATAACAAACTCACTCATCATTCTAATCCCTTAGCACAATTCTTTTCTAGCATTACCAATCCCTACAATCCTCCCCATTGATTGAAACGGTAGTGGCTTTTTCCAGTGCGGGGAGACAAGCTTGGTTCGGAGATCTTCAGGTTGAATGTCAATTAAGGAACTGTTTTTAAGATGTTACATTACTTTATATATAATTTTACTATTTGTTTTTCTATTTATTTTTTTTGTTATAATATATATTATATTAATTGAATTAAAATAAAACCTATAGATTTCCGAAGTATAGATTTTATTATTACAGTTGTTTATTAGAAAATCTCCGATTGTTATTAAATAATACTAGAGTGTATTTAATTTTTAAGAAATAACGAATTCTCTTTATTTATTTAATAAAATACAGACTGCACTGATAACGAATAAATACAGACCTGGAGCAATCACCGCTCAAACAATCCTGGGACCTATTGACAGCCGACTCTATTGGACCAATTACAATTGAAGGCCATACAGTAAATAAACGCAAGCAATAATCAAAGCGACCAAATAGTAATTCCGATTGGGAGGATTATACGTCTGTGACATCAGAGGTCAGGTGATTGGCAGGGGTATAATAAACCATCCCTATTTGAAGTCTGAGTAAGCCTGGTGTTCAAACACGTGATAGGTCAAAGTTCAAAGCTTACAACTCATTCATAATAATAAATTTAAAACTTATAAAGAAGATGGTCAAGGGTGTGGTCAAAACCGAAACAAAAAATAGTTGAGAACTATTTATTTGCCGACGTTTCACCCCACTTTGTAGAGCTTCATCAGGGGGCTGTTCAAGTTGAGAGCTTTCGAGACTTGTAGAATTGGGAAGATAAGTATTCATCCCATTTTCCAAAAATCTCGGTGAATATAACAAATATAAATAATATATATATTATTTTTTGAAAATGTATGAATAAAGAAGCTTTTGTAAAGCCCAGGACTGTAGTATTAGTTTCAGCTTAAGTAAAAAGTTCGTAACTTATATATTATAACACAATACGGATTTTTATAGTTCTATATATAACATAAAGTTATAAAATTCTAGAATATATTGGTTTTTCAAATAGTTGTAGTAACGTTGGAATATTGTGAGGAGTTCGTTGAACATTTTAATAAAATTTATACTTAAGAAAGCTGCTAAAAATGATTCTTTGTTGTATTTTGTGTTACTGTTTCTTGTATTTTTACTAAGAACAGACGTAGTTTTAACAGAGAAAAACTTCTAACATGTATATTTTTTTTTGTTGTTGGAGACTCCTACAATCAAGAATGTACTTAATGTTAATTATTCAGCCCATTCTGTCGTCAAAATATCTTATTTCTCCATAACTGTTTTTAAAAATTATAGAGGACATCGACTCTAAAATACAGTAAATTATTATACACAGCTATTCGAAATCTAAATTAATCTAAATGCTTCTACTATGTAATATTTAATTTTAATTGTATTTATAACATGGTGCCAAAAATTTAAAACAAAAAATTAAGTTTAAAAATTGATAACGAAATTTGAAACATCTTATCAGAAGAGGATATCAAGAATAAGTGATTTAAATGTACTTTGATAAAATGCTTATCCAAACTAATAAGAAAATGAATTAGAGATTGTAAAGTAGAAGATTAATTTTCTTGTTTTTAAAACCATATTTTTTTTTTCTTAATATATCAAGTACCAGTGATGCGGCTGGGAGAGAAGCTCTTGGATTTCTTGAAGCCCTGCCTTGCCTTTCACACTGGAGTGGCAAGGCTTGGCTGTAAGTTCCCTCGGCAAAATGTAAATCTTGTGTATAGGTGTGAATGTGTATTTATTTATTTGTGTTACATTTTTTTTTTTTTTTTTTTAATGGGAACCTACACTAGGCATGCCAAAAAAAAGTTTCAACAGGTGAACAGACAGAAGAAAGTAGTGAACGTCCAGCTTCTTCTGTGATCAATGATACGTTTCATTTAGACGCCCTGGGGCGGACTTTGCTAGTGAAAGTCATTTATTTTGTCTTTATATCGCTGTAGATGTTCTCTTTTTATTGCCGTTCGTTGTACTGATTTATTAGTTATCCATTATTTTGAATGTTATATTTTGAACAAAAACAACAATTATTTATACCTTATAGCCTTCTATACCACGATTTATTTTTAATGATAAAAATGAATTATAAGAAATCCGACTTCTGTTTTATTCACATTTATTTTCTTCATAAGTATTTATCTTCGATCAGGAATACACCTTTTCATCAGTATAGAGATTTTATTGTGATTGTAAATATTTTTTTCATGTATTTATTACTTTTTTTAGGTCTATGTATCACTGATTCTATTAATTACTCTCATTAATTATATTACTTGTTTATATTCTTATTTATTTAAAGTGTTTATTATTTGTATTTTGTATTTTAGTTGTTCTATCAATATTAAAGAGGGGAAAAAAGAGGAAAGATAAATTGAGTTGGAAGATAAAAATGAACAAAAGGATTAAATAAAAAATAAAAGAACCAAAGTGATAAAACAAAAATCAAGTCATGTATTATTATTATTTATTATTTACTTGACTCTGCCTATATTTTCTAAGATTTAAAAAAAAAGACTAAGTGGATTTAAGTAAGTATGCTATGTAGTAACCCAATACATTTGGGCAACACAACTTTTTTTGCATAAAGTTTTTCAATCTCGAGTGTTGCTTAAAGCACCAACAACGTTGTCTGTCAAAGATTATACGTTTACACGCAAAAACAAAAAATGTTCTCAGAAAGCTACGCTACTACTGATTTAATTTTATGCCATAATAACATACGCAGGCGCTCGATGCATAACATCAAGCCCATAGAACATACATCTGCAAATAGTGTTTAAAATTAGTTGATATCACCCTTGAATTAGGTCTTAGGACTTTTGGATTCATATATAGTACTATATACTATATTAGTATTATACATCAATTTTAGGAAACATTTAATAACAAATATCGGTTTTGGGTTCACGATTGACGACATATTTGACCAAACTAATAAATTCTAGCACTCGTATGTGTTTTGTTAAATTGACCCTAAAGTCATTAAATTTTTTACACTATTACATTTTTGGCTAGGATGGAACTTTTAAGAGTTATAGGTGAAATGTAAAAATAATACCTAATTCATTACTTAATCAAATTACAATAGCTAATTAGTAAGAGGTTTATAATCACCAGAAACGCGTTTGCGGATTAATTGTAATAGAAAATAATTTTTGAAATTATTGTCAGAAATTGGATTGTTAATATAAGGTTTGGATCTCATGCATTGGGCTCCGGTGCTATTTTTGATGCGTTCATCCTTGTTTCCGAAAATTTTCAGTTTGTTAATTATAATATATCCATATAGTCTCACTCTGTTTATTTTCTTATAATTCCTACGTTTCGGCTATTTCGATTGTTCTAAAGGATTTATTATTTTAAAATTAAATTACATTCTATTAAAAATTATTAAAAACATTCTGAAATATAAATTATCCTAACTTATTTATAATATCATAGCTAACAGTAATATCAAAATGTCAATTTTGTTTTTAAAAAATACTAAAACATTTGGCCTTAATCAATTTTTATCTCAGTCAATGATTATGCTAAACACTTATTAGATAATCACTTTTATTATAATGTGTTAAATCACCTCTTGTTATTCAATTTTACTTATGCTAATTCTATTCAGTTTACACTGTCTGTTACAACCTATCATTTTATCAATAATACATTGTAACCTACCTCCCATATCTGGTTTGCCATATTCTCATTATATTTCTAATTTTAGTTTATTTCTTTATTAATTTTAGGATTTTTTTTTAAAAAAAAAACCTGCCAAATTTAACGATATATTATTTATCTTATGTATAAATATTTTCATAACAAATTGATTTTGCTTAAATTTTCAGCATAATGCTGGTTCAAGTTTCTTGTATCTTATAATTACTATCAACATGTAATTAATATTTTACAATATATAAATATCTTCAAGTATTTTTCTTTTTTAATGAGTTATTTTCTTTATGTAAAACCATTGTATTTAAAAATCAAAACTATCTTTATTTTTGGAGACATGTTGTACCAATGTTTTTATTTGTATCTTTACCCTTATTTTCTACATCATTATTAGGCTGATATATTATTTCTTCCAACAATTGTTTAATTTCTCCTATGTATATTCGTGGAAAAATCAATGATGGAAATTTTAAGTTTGATTTTTAGATTTATTTTTAGGAATTAAGTTATTGGTGGTTGTTGCTTCAAGTTACACATACATTCCAATATTTCAATGGTTACCTCAATACAAGAATGGTTACTCTTTTTTGACACCCTTGTTGATTATCTTAACCAATGGAATTATTAGTATCCATTGAAATAATTAAAAGGAGATTATAGATTTTCTCCTAAACTGTGAGCCATTGAAGATAGTATATAGGAAACTTTTAAAACAAATGTTTAGATTGATTGTACAACAAAGTCAATTATAGCCCAATATCCACTATAAAAGATGTCAAGAAATGGCTGTGCACGATTGTGTGAGTTTTGCATGAGTTTGAGTTTTCGGATTCAATTCAATATTTAATAGTTATTAAGTAGCTAGTTTTAAATTTCACATAATCCATTTGTGAGGCTTCTAATTTACAAGACTTCTAAAATTTAATATATAAAATTAAATTAATCTCTGATTACTAACGGATTTTTAGATTTGATATAAGATTAAAAATAAAATTTCCGTATAGAAGGGCAGTGTAGCGGAAGATACTGCATCGCAATGAAAGACAGCCGCAGTGATTCAGGGAGAGCCAATGTTTTATGCATAGGGTTCGTCATGTGGCCTTTGTAAGCCCAAGGGTCTATACTATTCCGCTTCAGCTCAAACATCGGGTCCAGCCCGGACGTCTGGAAATATTAATGCAAAAAAAGTCTCTTTTAACTGTAACAATTCTTTTTTTCCCAGTTGGTTGCAAAAAATAAAAGATGAACATTTTTAGTTGAGTAACTTAGTTACAAAGCTTGCCCAGTTACCTGGCCAGGTACTTTTCAGAAGATCGAAAAAAACATATTTCACCAGCTAAAATAAAATAGTAAAGACTCAAACAAAAGTGTAGTTCAGTAGTCACGTGGTGCGAATTTGTTTTCAGTGATTGACTTCTTTGAAACTATGAGCTCTTACTGCTTACTACCTTCCCCCTCTCCTTCAACCCTATCTTTTTCCATTATTTATCAATTTTATGATTTCTATTTTATGATCTTTGTGTTTTATCATATACTCAATCCGGATAATTTTCTCAATATAAAGATAAGTATTCATCCCATTTTCTAAAAATCTCGGCGAATTAAGTGAATCAGTTATAAATGAATTTATAATTGATTTATATCTTTTCATAATGTTTATCATTTCTAATTCCATTTCATAAATAAATAGGATGTTTTAGTTTGATCAATTTCATCTTCTAGGTTGCTCACTAAACGAATAGAATAACCCCATTTTTCCATTCGTACAAAAACCTTATTTATTAATCTAATAATACCTAAATATCACAGTGGATAGCTGAAGGGATTCACTGGAAATGAAATATTAAATCATGGATAAATTAATATAATGAAATTTCGAGTTAAAAAAAAATTTACTAATGAATCAGCTGTCACAAATATGAACCAAAAAATTGGCATAAAAGTCATTCTTGCAACTAAAACCACTCAGAAATTAAAATGATGACCATAGTGTATATGAACTTTATGATTTGTTTTATTTTCTATCCTAATTAAACATTAAACATTTTACTGTAACATCTATACTTCTCGAGATTTTATTTTTCGAAAATGCATGAGTAAAGAAGTTTTCATATAGCCCAGGACTATAGTGTTAGTGTCAGTTTAAGTAAAAAGTTTATAACTTATGATTATAAAATTTTAACTGTAATTTATAACTTTGATTTGTTGGTTGTTTCCTTGTAAATTAAACATGCTGGCAATTAGAATAACACTTTTATGTTGATTTTCATTTTTTTTCCTTCTAAAAACCACTTAAATACGAATGTTTATAGTTCTATATATAATACTAAGTCATAAAATTCTAAAGTATATAGGTTTTTCGGACAGTTGTAGTAACGTTGGAATTTTGTGAGGAGTTATTAGTTATTTCCGGGAACGCAGGAAATGGGTTAAAATAAATAAATAATTATATATATGTATTCAGGAGTTACAAAAGAGACTAAAAATCAATCTTTCATGGTTTTTAATTAAAAACATTTCTCTGGCTTAGTTTACACAGGAAGTGTCTTTTGGTTTTTGTGTATATCTAAGATCATTAAATAGGATCAACAATGTTTCGTTCTTATTCTGCACAAAAAAAAAAATTAATAAAAAAATATATAATGTCATATAATAACGATTTAATATATGCAAATAAAAGCCGGAATACGATAATACATTTTTAAAATTATATAAATAGTTTTTTTCTCAGATCCATTGGAGCAAATTAAAAAAAAAAAAAAGTGATACCATAATTTTTATGAACACAGAGTTATGTGATATAGAATTGCCCATAATACTATCTAAGTAACCGTTCAGACGTAGTTTTTATAAAGAAAAACTTCTTAACATGTTTTTTTTTGTTTTAGGTTGTTGAAAATGCCTACATTTAAGTTTTCCAAATTAGGTATGGATTGTTTAATCTGAATTACTTATGTTGTGGAAGGAGTAACTACAACCTGACAAGTTATTACTTGAATTATATCTAAATTAGCCCATAATAGAATTTTTAAAAGTTCCAGCAGGATTTACTAGAAAAGTAAAAAACTTCAACAATAATAGTATAAAGTAAGTATGTAGTATAAATGTTTATACCATTTTTTCCTAGAGTTTTCCTCCGAAGGTATGGAAAGGGAGTGGGAACATCCTACTTAATGGGTCTTTTATCTGTAAAAAAAATGTCCACTCCAATAGTGGTAATGGAAGGTCCATTCACCATCAATGAGGGGTTGGCTGGAACGGATTACTCCAGAAGTGGTGAAGCCTCCTCGTTGGGTAAAGAAATGGGAGGTGAAGATCACCTCAGCAGCACATCCAAGCTGGATAAAGGAGCCATTTAAGGACAACGATCCGTTCAAAGAAAAGCTTTAAGAAATCCCAATAAAACTATAAAAGCTATTTAAGAAGAGGTTTTAAGTGATGATAGCGTTTATTGTCCAATAGTAAAATCCTAATAGAAAAATTCTCGATTAATAAACATCAAAGATAAGGCCATTATTCCTTAAAATTAATTTATGAATGTTATTTAATTATTTCAGGAAAAACTATCTAATTTGTGTCGATTACCAGAAACCTAAAAATAATAATTTATAAGACTAAGATGAAAGCGATGGAGTCTGGAATCTTTTGAAACTCGCAGAGCAAACAGTGACCTGCCATGCCAACTGAAATGTTATGATTTTAAAATTAAACTGTAATTAATATAAGAAATTTTAGAATTAATGATATTTTATTATTCTTGTTCAGACATTTAGAGGCATATTGATGTATCTTTTGCTCAAAATAATTAAACCTAGAATTCATTTATTAACCCGAGAGAAGTGTAGCCTTGAGCATTTTGCTAATCTTGGAAAATAAACGTCTAAGAAACGTCTTTTGTTCTATAGCCTTGATGAAGACATAAAATAAATAAATATGGTTTTGTTTATTTATGTTGTTTTTTGCTGATCGCACCCCCCCCCCCCGACAAACTTCTCCAATCATTGGTCTATATTTTTCTAGTATTTCATCTGTTTTGTTTATACATATATCTACCTTCACTTAATCCCTTGATGTTTATTTTTATTCTTTTACCTCTCCACCTATACTCAATTCAGTTGTGCTCTGGCCTTTTCGCAACAGTAGGACTGAGCATTTCTCTCACCAGTACACTACTAACGTGACTTTTCAATCTTTTCTCTCTCATTTGAGCATTTTGCTCACTCAGACACCTCCTGCGTTTCTTATTATAAATCATGAACCGAGGCAAGAACATATTAGATATTTTACGAAATCTTGATTCTTCAGCCCCTGATGGAAGAGCTACAGTTTACAATTTCAATTTCAAACTGCATTGAAAGTAGTCGTGAAGATTTTTATCTTCATCTCATCCAATTATATAAACAGAATAGTACAACTCGTCTACCATGAGATAAATGCTCACAGGATACCTCATAGAGGACAAAACTAGGACACACAAGATTCAAAGGTAAGAAAATACTGTTGATTGTGAAATGTTTTTTTGACGCATTATATAATTTGAGAGGAAAAAAAAATATTAGTTGATTTTTAATTACCATGCAATTTATTTTCCAATAGCACAAATATTTTTTCTATTCATTAAGGGTTTTAAACAATTATATATATAGTGAAAGATCGATGGTTGATTGATGGTTGCGATAAAAAAAAACTTAAACAATCGTAAAACTTAAGGCATAATAAATAGTTATACAACTAATTAAGTTTTTCTTTGACCGCACCTGGGCCATCTTCCCTTTGTTTATATTTATATTTCATATATGTTTCATTAGTTATTGATTTTCTACATACGATTCAAAATAACTTTCATGAGTGTTTTAAATTACTTTTATTTATATTGGAAGAAGATAGTTGACCGTATGAAGTAGATTGTAGAAAGTACTATCTTCTTTATAAGTGGCAAATAAAGGTATCAAAATAGTAAAAGAAAACTATTTTAATACCTTTATTGACCGCCACCCGGACTATATTTTTGCAATAAACTTTTATTTATCTTTAAATTAATTTAATGTTTTAAAATCCTTTAATGTTTTAAATTAAGTTAGTTATTCAATTTATGGCTTATGTTCAATTTTGTTTTACAATTTATGTATGTTTGTTTATATTTATTCAGTTTCGCTATATCTTTTCATAAGTTATTTGTTGTATTAAATGTGTACTATGTTAGGACTTAATTAATATGTCTATAAACTTTCCAATGTTCTTTACGGATGTGTAATCTGGGTGCTTTTGGTAAGCAGTATAGTATAGAAGTAATATATATTTCAAATGTTTTGGGTATTCAAAAATCGTATATTTGAAGATTATTTTTTTTTTTTTTTAATTTTTAGTAATTTAATGTATGTATTTGGTTGGATGGAAGATAAATTAACTTGATGAATAAGAGGAGGAATAGGACCCCAGAATTGTGAGGACATGAATAAAAAGTGTTTTTTCTTTTAAAAAATGATTAATTTTTTTATTATTTATAATTTGAATATATTTGCTGAATATATAAACAAAATTTCTTTAGTAAACCTCAAATTCGTCTCTCTCGACACTTTTCTTGTACGAACACAGAATACCTGAAGGAATGGATATTTTTTCGGCATTTTGTTAAGTTTTGACAATTATTCCGAAAACAAAAAATAAATAAAGACCGGAAGATATGAATTAATTTATTTTTTATCTTCCTACTTCGTGACACCTAGATGGTATTATGATGTGGCAAAAGAAAAAAAGTATTTCTTTGGTCCATCGTAAAACACACGGTGATACGCACGAGTAAATAATACTATCTGCAAGGAGTATATATTGACCACTTGACGGAAATATCCTTTAATCCATTAAAACTACAAAGAGTACTGTTTAAAAAATTTAATTTAATTATACTTTAAAATTTTAATGTGCTTATGTATCTATTATAATATAAGAGCAAAGGTTATTCTAGATGGGGTTCATCTACATTTATATTTGGTCAATAGATATTTCTAAATGACGAAGTGTCTGATTCAAGATGTAATTTTATTTAATAGTCCAATAAAACTGTTAGTATTTATTACATAATTCAAATCATAATTAATTAAAGTTGTAAAAGTGAAAAGAAGCAATGGGGAGCCTTGAATCTAAGTGATTTTGTCATTGGTTCTTCCGGACCAGACGAGAAGTCAGTGTATCGATGCACTCTAGACCGACAAATATCCGATAATACCAGTTTAGCTGATATAGAACCATCAATCATTGGTATAATTCAGTTTGCCCATTTGTGGTCTCAGCAATACCAATAACGGGCAATTTATAATGGAAACATTGACGTTCAAAGCGCATGCGGGCTATTGAGGAGAGAGATAAAATTAGGTGTTGGGAACTCTCTTTGCGTCCTATATGCCACATATCAACTTAAATTATTTTATGATTATGGGTTATCAATAAATGGATACAATTTATAATAAAAAATATTTTTGATTTCATTTATGGCTAAAGGTTAATTGCGACTACCTAATTAACAAAGGAATATTGAAGAAATAAAATATTTTTTCGATTTGCTCCTCCTATATAAGTGAGGATGAAAACGTTTTAACTAATATAGGAATAATTAAAACTTTTATTGCTGAAAAAGTAATGAAAAAATTTTTAATTTGATTAAGGAAATAATATAAATAAAATGAAACCAGTCAACTTTAAGTTTTTTTTTTCGAAACCCAATGGATCTAAAGGGTTTGATGTATAGTGAGTTGGTAGCTATATTTATCTCTTGAACTGCATTTCATCCAAATGCATTTTAAGAGGGGAATGAGGAAAGGGATTCGCCGGAAAATTGGAATATGGGTTGATTCCGCCGCCTGATGATGGCGTTAGCAATCTAAAAAAAAAAGTCTGACCATTGCATTGCCTAAAATTTCTAAAAATATTGAGATCGACCAGGTGAAAAATATTTTCTACATCCTTACATATATATTATGAGTATTATTTTCACAACTCTATAGAATTTTGTAGGGTTTTCAAACAAAAGTCGATATATCTACTTTTGGAAAGCTATTAATTAACAAAATATTATGGAAACTTCTCATGTAGATTAGTTAAATTTGTATTAAAAAAGCTATTTGAAATTTGGAAAATTTAAATTTAGAAATAAATTGAATAAGATACTGGTGTAAAATTTTAAATCTTAAAAAAAGTTAAGTACTGTAACTACTTATACACACATTCACTCAAAAGAAGAGCGTGGAAGAGGTGGTATAAATGCTTATCCATCTTGCTTGTCGACAATATCATATTTGATATTAAACAACAATTAAGATTGTTTTAAGATTAATGTCATAACTATAGTATTCAATGGAAGCATCATGAAGGTTGAACAGTTTGTTTGTGGGCATATTGAAGAAAAAAATTGACATTTTACTAAAATATAACGTTGAATTTGATTCTTCGTATGTTAATTAATGCATTACTTAACTCAAATTTTGTCAATTTTAAACTATTAATTAAATAAGAGAAAAAATAAAACAAAATAAATGTTGACATAGAAACACCTATATGTGTGTAATATGAGAACTTTAGTTCTATTAATAAATTATAAACAACGTAAATAAAAATTTAGCCCAAAAAGTGTAAAAGAATTTTGTGCAGGATAACACAAACCGAGTAAAAAATTGGACCTCCCCTTCCCCCCCCCAAAAAAACGTACTATATAAAATTAGTGTAATATGTCATTCCCATGGTTCGATTTCCTATAAAAGTTTTGCTGCATTTGATGCTAGAGAACAAAAGAAGCAAATACTCGAAAAAACAGGCTCTAATTATGACTTTGGCTATATATTCCAGAATGATAAAAAACATCTTAAATAGAAATTTGATTTTAGAATTTTTTTCTTTTTACTTTTAATCGTTTCTCTTTAGATTTTTAATACATTTTCATCATTCGTCATTTTATTTTATTCTACGATATATGAATCGATCTATCTGAGTTTTTAGCCCTGAGGATGTTGATTTGTATA
>NW_027110917.1:125245-127009 GCF_000696795.3 Halyomorpha halys
TTCCTCTAATTTATGAATTAAGATCTTTATAAAATTTAAAATGTTCTAAACTTTTATCATGTAATATAAATAAGTAAAAACATTATTTAACGATTTTGAGTTTGACTTGAGGGCTTTTTAAATAATACAATTGTCAAATAAATTATAGGGTTATTTCATGAAATAGTCTCACTAGAATAACTACTTGTCTTTATTTCATGACATGATCATACTATGAAACAAAGCAATATATTTTTGAAATAATAAAATATTAAATAATGGAGAAATATGTTGATAATGATGTTAGAAAAATATATTGATATTGATATATAATTGCTGAAGTACACGTTTTTATTATTATTACAATTGTACACTGATGTGCATGTTAACGTTTCCAATTCACTTTACTCAATTTGCCCAAAAGAATATTATTTTAAATGACTGGTAGTTGAAAGTTCAATGTAGAAACATGTTTTCCTGAAATTTCTGTCAGGTAAGCGGTGTTCCTCGGAGCAGCGTCTTAAGTCCTATCCTGTTGAACATAGCTATAAGCGGAATAGCAACCATCATCCATTAACCTTTAAAACTGTATACAGACAACCTTATTTTATATCTAGAAGGAAAAGAATGATCAGTTTTAATAAATTACTTGCTCGAATCAACCCAAAGAGCTGTCGAACGGTTAGAAAATAGTAGGTTAAATATATCTGCCTCAAAAACACAATCCATTTTATTTACAAGAAGAAGAAATTGAATGATGTTAACATTAATTTTAAGTTACAAGTCTTAGGGTATTTTCCTCTAGGTATTATTTTAGATAGCTGTGTTACTTGGATCCTGTACATAAAACAACTAAAACTGACATTGCAGGCGTTAAATGTAATGAAAATGCGACGAAACAGATAGGACAACACCACTCTTTCTAAAGGCAATTATATTGTCCAAAATTAATTCTGGTGTGTGCCCTCCGCTCCGGCAAGCAAAAGAACACTGTGGATGCTCGATCCCAGTCAAAATACTATTCATGTATAAAAAAAAAAAAAAATGATTGTGATACAACACGAGGAGTCCCCTCACCTCCGGATTTAAAAATAGTACCATCTAGAATGGATATTTCATAAATAACAATACACACAACATTACAGGTAACCTTAGAATACCAAAGATAGTAAAAGGTAATACTCAACACGATTTATTTCTTTTCTTTTCACAATAAAGCACTCACTAATTCATTGTTTCTTTCTGTTTCAGTGGGATCGGAAAAAAAAAAAAAAAAAAATCATTCAAAATAATGCTTTGAGAATAGTTAATGGGGTTTTCTGCTCGAGGCCAAAGTTTGTTCCATGTTGGTTACACGCATCTGAAATACTATTATTAGAAAAAATCTTACCGTTAAATATAACTCCAAAATTATATCTAGCCAAAATAACACACTGCATTATTTCTTCTCTTCATACGGTAATCTTCTCTTATAATGCACCGAATACTCTTCATACTTTTTTTAACAGAAGCTTAAAATATATTGCACTGCCTAATCTTACCCCATTTCCAAATGTGATCAAGCAACATTATCCTTCACAGGTATAATAATGGCATTCCATTATTGCATTGAGGCGACCCACTATGTTTGGCACTTCATTCTCACAGATGACTCAAAAACAGACGAAGGAGTAGAGAATGCTGTCGTCTCCAGCAATCACACCAATCTTTTTCTTCGGTATATCCTGTATATAGCATATATCTTCGGTGTATCCTGTATTTTGTATATATCTTCGGTCGTGTCAG
>NW_027110917.1:127059-157910 GCF_000696795.3 Halyomorpha halys
TCTTCGGTGTATCCTGTATTTTGTATATATCTTCGGTCGTGTCAGAATGAATTTTTTTTCATTTCTTAAAACTATTAATATCTAATTTTATATGCAGTGTAATTTTAATTGCAGTGTGTATCAATAAATGCATAATTTAATACTGTGATTTAAATGATCTAGTGGTCGAAACATTTAACATAAAATAAATAATTTTTTATAAGTATTGATGTATATTGGATAATGGAATGTTCCCAATTTCTACCTTTTTCGGTACATCAAACTAAGGAGTCATTATAACAAAGAGTATCATCTGCTTATTCCACGGAATCATTAATCACCCGAACATTTTCCATAATCAACTTTCTCATTGTGTTCCTTATAATTATCTTTGTGGTTCACAGGATTAAAAAAAAATGCTTTGTCTGCACGACTCCTCCCTTTGAAGTAATACTTGGGGGAAAAGTTTTGGCTGAAGTTTGAAAAGTTATTAACTCTGTCAAAGCAGGGCTTAGCACCAACTGATTTTTTCCCCTAGATCCGACCACACGATAACCTTTTCCTCAGTCTGCTTGAGTTAAAAAGTTCTGAGTGTGGAAGGAAACCAATGAAACTTATCGTCGCTCTTCAGAAAGTATTATCCCTTGGGGGGATTTAATAAATTGTATTCGATACCTGATGGACTAACTGAACCGAACTTAATAACTTGATTAAATTCAATGCAAATTGTTAAACTTGGGCGATATTTAATCAAACAATATCGATAAGCATTTAGCCATTTTTTGTTTAATAGGGGTTAATGGATAGAGCTTTAATAACTCTTTTAGAAGTTGTAGAAAACTTAAGGTAAAGCTACTTAAGGTCAATTTATCCTGTTATTTTTCTCATTAAAAACTTATTAGTTTTCTTAATGATGGTAGTGCGGATAATGAAGAAGATATTTTCAAAGATTAACTGATTATAAAACAAGTTTCTGTGTTATATTTTTATAATAAAACGGTTCTATTTTTTTAATAATAATATCTACGTTATTGAACACCCAATGCACTTACTTATTTTTTTCATTAATTGATAAAAATTTTATTTTGGATTAGAGAGTAGTTATCCACGATTAAATTATTTTTAGTTATTTTATTTCGTTATATTTTTTGATGTTTCATGAATATTTTTCACTTTTTATTTACTTTTATATTATTTAATTGACATTTTTACTTATATTGATTGTCTCTGCAACCGTAGTGTGTCAGGTCATACTGTGCAATCATATTGTCAGGTCATATTGCCTCTACAACCAATGTGGATCAGGACTCCTGTCATTCCCTACTTGCTACTACCAGCTTATGCCATTATTCTCTGTTTTGGGCAGTCGCTTTCCAAATACCAATATAGTTTTTGCCCGACTGTCTCCCTATCTGTGACGGTTGTTTTAGATATTCCACTTTCCTTGAGCAATGTAACTCTTTTTTACCTATTTACCTCGGAATATCTCTGCCCAGCTCAGCTTTCCTAGCCAATGCCAATTAAATTACGAAGTTCACAGAGTTCCTTATTCCTTATTCTTTCTCGCAGAACTTTCGAAGATGGGTCTCATGATCTTTGAAAGTTTTTTGCACGTTCTTTGATAACCCCATATCCTTAAACATATTAAGCAACATCTATTAGCGACTATTACTAGTCTGATTATTTAAGCTTCAAGTTAAATTAATAATAATAAACCCATCGACTGTTCGTATGTTTGTAAATCAAAAAGTCAGGACTTCGTTATCAATAATTTACTAAATAATATTTATTCTTGACTCTCAAATCTTAGTCTGATTCGCTAATCTATATATTATGTAAGAGAAGGTATACTGAATAACTCCCAAAATCACACTCGGGTTGGTATGGATTGGTAATTTGTGTCTTACCTCCTTTGGAATCTTTTAAGGCTTTACTACTATTTCAATATGTTTATATAAATAATAGCGTATTAGCAATAAACATTATTAAACGCATAAAAATCATCCAATCAGTACTTCGGACGATGGCTATAAATTCGAAATGTTGCTGTTACTAGTGAAATATTTTTCTCCATTTTTATTATGGTAACTACTTTTTCCTCTTTAGAAAATTATTAAGCATAGGAATTAATTCACATATTTTTAATTTTAAGGTGGTATACGCCTAAACCGTTAAAGCGATCCAAATTCAATCTAATTTTATATTCAAATTTAGAGCTGAAATTCAAAAGCAGATCTCTATAGTAAAAGAATTTGCACAACATTTCACTAAATTTATATTTTCCTATGAAACAACAAAGTTTTGGCAATCAACCTAACATTAAAAATACTGATAAAATGAATTAATTTTGATTAAATAACACAATTCATAAATCAGTATGTGGGCTCATGGCTTTGAAGGCCAAACGTTGCTTTTACTGGTGAAATATTGTTCAGCCTTTTTAGTATAGCATTAACAGTGGATAAATCTCAATTGTAAAAATAGTGCGTGTCACTAAATTAATATTTTTCTATGAAACAAGAACGGTTTGGCAATAAAGCTATCATTAGGCATACTTAAAAATATACTCATTTAAATTAAACTCAACGTTGTTGTCATTGGTAAAATATTGTGTACCCTTTTTATTATGTTTAATACTTTCTTTCATTCCAAAAAAAAAAAAAGGCTTAATTAAAACAGCCCTCAGGCTGATCCACTGTCAACAAATGGATCTTCGTAAGCGTATTTATCTTTAACGGAAATCAAAATACTTCTTGACGATTGCTATAAAAAAAATTAGTAAATTTAAAGAAATAAAGTATTAATTAAGTAAATTTAATTTCTCTTATTGCATTTTTATCATTTCCTTTTTATATTGAATCTCAAAAATAAAAATAATATTTATGTTTATTTTTCATAAGTTTCACTGTTTTTATTTTCTATTAAAATGCTATTTTAAAAAACTAGGAAATAAAGATAAAATATTTAAAAAATTTTAGAAATCAATTTCCACAAAATTTCTGAAAAATTTTGATTTATCCCCTTACCTATCTGCACGCCTCATATTATTTATTTATTAGGATTACCTTAGTATCGTTGACGACAAGCTTGAGACGGTAATGGCCGAGGATGTGGGCGCGGTTGACGTGCTGTATAGCTAGCCGTGCTGCGGCCAGTTCCGCGCTCTCTGATTCTGTCCCGTTCAGCTCGAAGAGGCCCAAGATGCTGACGTCCGTAGCAGTGCACGCCACCACTAGGCAAAGGGCCACTACCAGCCGTTTCATCACGAAGCATCACCTTTAACAGTTGAGGAAAAATATTAGTAATTTTTTTTAAAGATAATATATTAATAATATTTCGATAAATATGAAACAAACAATTTTTTAGTCTTTTAAGCTTCAATTCCAATCTCTGGTTATGTATCAACGTTTACCCCTGTTTTTAATTGTTTTTATCAGTAACAAGAATTTAAAAAAATGAAAAGAACTGTGAATAGGTTGGCTATTATGAAGATATAATGATAATAACAGTTTTATATGATAAATTCTTTCTTTAAATTTTCAGACGTTTCTCAGAGTCATCGTAGATCTACTGGAAGCAAAAATCCGGCGGAAAAATCGAGATATTTCAACCAAATTTAATATCATTTAAAAACTATTTCTAGTCAATAGTCAAAATTGGTGTCTCTGCTGTCCATATTTATGGAAATAAAAAATTGTAGCTGTTTCAAAACGTTACAAAAAATTAATTTCCCATTCGGAACATCACATCTTCAAAACAATCTACAAAACTAAAACCCAAAGAGAAAATTATTCAAAGTAGAGTAAATTTGCTAACGTATGAGCTATAATAGAACTGTTTACGTTAAATAGTTCCTGAGATAGTAGATCTATATTTTGTGGGTTAATTTTGGTAAATATCAGGGAAACACTTACTCCCTACGAAAGATGTACAGATTAGCTCTCGATTGAGTAGCAGTAGCAAGAGAGTGTTATACTTTCCATATTTTTTATTCATGATAATCCGGTTCTGAGGCCGACCAGGGGTTCCCCGTACACATTATATTAATTTTATTCATATACTCATGTATTTATATTATGTATTTATATATATGTTTTTATATTGTGTATCTTATGTATTTGTATTATTTATCTCTATCGGTTCCTGATCTCTATCGATTCCACTTTGAAACGTAAAGTGGTGAGTTTGTTACCAGTCTTAAAAATCTTAAAAAGTGTCCATAAATTTGGCAGGCTAAGTCCATATGGGTTTTAGTAAGTAATTGTAAACGTTAAGTTTCTGTCTGAGCGATAATTTAGCAGACGTTCTAAATTATCGCTCAGAGTATATAATATAATTGTCTCAGTCAGAAATTTACCGTTTTATGTTTTGTCTTGACGTGTGCCCACCTTCTGTCATAGGTAAGTCCGAAATAAGTTACTGTGTTTGTTTGTGGTACAGGGTGATTGTCAATGGAAACTGAAGGGCATGTTTTGTGTTGTAGAGTAAATGTGACATGTTGTGACTTGTCGTGATTAATCATAATTTTCCATCATGTGCATCATGTCTGGACTATGTGCATCATGTCTGGATCATGTTTAGACTATGTTGTAGTGTTAGTGTGTCCAGTAAAGGGTCTGTGTTACTCGAAATGATAACAGTTTCGTCTGAATACTTCGCAGTTAGTATGTTGTCGTTTGTCGGTAAGTCGTTTGTGAATATGAGGTACAGAAGTGGGGCTAGAGTAGAATCTTGAGGGACACCTACAAATATTGATTTCATTGATGACTTCACTTTGTCGGACAGAAAAGAAACGGTAATGAAAATTAACAAATTAAAAATTTTAAAAATTAACAATTTAACTCAACTCTAAGTGATTTCCAATTAAGTATTTTAGCGCTGTAGGTAGTTTTTGTGATAGAGTTCCATATCATCAAAATTATCTACAGATATGGAACTCCAAACGAAAAGTAAGATAAATTTTAATATTTTTCTGAAATAAAATGATGAGGGAGTTATAACACTACATAATTCAATATTTACTTTCTAACGACATTTATTGCAAAATTTGTATAGTCTAGGTAAAAATTAAACCATTTTCTAACAGAAAATAACGCGTAATTCGTTTTTTTTTTTAAATTCAAAAATGAATTTTTTGTAATATCTCGAACAGTCGTTATTTTGTATCCCCCCTTAACATAGTTGGTAGAGTCATCAATTAACTGTATATAGTTTTCATTAAAGCAATAAAAATTTGGGTTGAAATAACTTTTTTCTCTCCTCTTAGGTAGTGTTGGACGAAAACGGTCCAATTTTTTTTTTAGTACTTTATTTTAACTAGATTGCGTATCATTATTACAACGGTAGAGATTCATCAAGTAGTTGAGACTACCTAGTTGTAATAAATTAGTTGTAATTTCATTACCAAATTTCGAACAGTAATTAGGAAGTAATTCCAATTACGTTTTGCCCATCTTTGCTTCTTGGGAACTAGTGGGTATTTGGGGATAACGGTTTGAATTAGGGGTCGTTGAGGATGGAGTTTATATAAACGTATTCGTTCTCAAGAATTTGGACGTCATGCTATTTCCATTCCTTTTAAGATAAAAAAAATGTGATATTTACCTGACCTCTAAACAAACATCAATTAATTACGCTAACTGTAATAAGTTGTTTGAAGGAGTTTCGCAAGGATTATGAAGAACAGCGCAAGGAGTGAACAACTTACTAGATGAGTTAATTAATCCACTGAAAGAGAAACTAGAATAAAAGTGATATTAACTCTTGAAAGAAATTTACAAAATAATTTTGCACATAAACAAAATTATTAGAACTTCAGCGGACGGTAAGGATACATAAAGAAAACAGCGGGTACGATAGCTAATGAATAGCTGACACTCCATCATGGCCTTATTGCTTAGATTTCACTTGACCGACTAAACATACATATGCACAAGTGCATCTATACATCTACTGACATTCAATCGAAATAATCCATGCAGATTATGCACTAATGCCCAAGGACAATAGTACAGTGACAGCAGTTCGGAGCGCCGTGCTTCAGCTTTGGATGGTGAAGGTAATATTGTACTGCGCATTCCCTACTTGAGTTGTTGTTAATAAATGTATAATGTTACGCTAATACACTAAATATCTACAAATTTAATAGGCTCCATCAAATAACTTTCACTTGCATGAGAATAATAAATATATAACAAATATAACAGTTACGTTTATTCATTATGATGCCGAGGATCCCATAATGCGCCGGCTCGGAAGAGTGAGAATTTGATTTCCACTTAAGGGATTTAGTATCATACATTGACATTGGAAAAATTCTGTTAAAAGAGAGCCAACAAATTGTTTAAAAATATTTAATTTTTTTTTTTAAAACAACGAATCATGAATAATAGTGTGACTAGCATTCTGCCGATTGGCTTATCCACTGTATTTGGCACTTCATTGGTCTCATTTCTGTCTTTTCCATGTCAATGGATCATTTATTTCTCAACGGTTCTGATAAATGAATCAAGCTCCAACGCTGGTAAAAAAAAAGCAATAGAGATGGGAAAATCGATTTATTTAAATGAACTGATTCCCAACAATTCACTTCTTCTCTTGAACGATTATTTGTTCGATTCTTTATACCTTATTTCTGTTTTTATTTCTCTTAAAAAAAAGAAAAAAAATAGAGAAAAAGAAAAAAACCAATACCATATATTTTTAGACTGGGATGGGTTCTAAAACGATTAGATTCGTTGAAAACTGTTCATCAGAAATTTGACTCAATTACAATATTCTCCTTGCCAAGGCAGTTAGGAAAGTAGAAATATGATAGTAGGTATCTGTGCTTGAAATCTAGAATACCTCCTTAATATATTTTATTTTAATATGATAAAACTATATCCAGAAACTAATGCATTTCTTCATAAGGAAGCATTGTCAATTTAAAAAAAAAGGTTTGTCACGTGTGGTCAAGAAAAAAAATATATATTAAGGGGAACGTATTGACATTATCCTATTATTGAAAGTAGGTGCTTATTAAATAAATAATTTTTTATCTATCTAATTATTTTTTCTTTCTTCTGATTTATTATTTTCAGTTAAAAAATAATATTTTGAAATTAAAAAAAGTTTTAAAGTTAAAAAATAAAAATGTTCAAATAATGCGAATTAATTCAGTTACAGTTAAGAAAATAACACATTAAACAATTTTTTTGTTAAGAAGAAATTATTACATCATTTTTCGTTTCAAACCTGCAATTTTTTTTTTATTCACGATGGTAATGTTTCCTAACTAACTATATAATTGCAAGATAAAAATTTAATAAAAAAAAAATCCAACGTGGGGAGAAGGAGGATGCTGGGTGGATAACGAACGACACCTGCAGCAGGAGGCGGGGGCCAACACTGCCGGACCGAGGTCAGGATTGCAGGAACAGGGAGGAGCTCAATGGACTGACCACCGCTGACCACAGCCTCTACACTGGAGTAACTCCTCCGCTCCACTGTGCTCCTGCTCCTTGGTCTAGTGGCTTCGTCTATTACTGCCCACGCAGGGGCTAGCGCCTCTGTCTACACTTCTTTCTCATCCTCTTCTAGTCCACTTCTTATCCAAAATTTTAGGCTTTACAAGCTGGAGAAAAATAAATTGTCTCCGTTCACTGAATGAACCAGCAGAGCGCTCTAGCGGCTCTTTCCCCAACCCGTTCTGCTGGGAGTCCCACTGAACTTCCCATGATTCCAAATTGAACTGAATTGAATTTTTTTATCTGAAAATACCTTAATAAAAAAATTAATTTTTGAAATGGCTGCCTGATAAATTCAATTAAAAGAACTTTGAATTGTTCATACAAACACATATTTTTTGTTATTGAAGTAAAAGTTATTTTATCTTCTTCTTGCTTGCCTATTGTTAATGATGCACCGTTTGTGTGAACATTATGTAAACTGCTAACAGATATAGAACATTATGTATGTCCCAACTATCACTCCTGATGATTTTTTTTTCTGGTTAAGATGTTTTTTTTTAATATGATTCAAGAATATTAGTAAACTTTCAAAAGCATGCGTATTGAGGTTTCCCGTTGCAAATTCTGTACCATTTATGTGCCTAACAATTTTGAATCGTGTTGAAAACACCTATTGTACTGCAATATAGCATAATTAAACCCTGGAAGGAAAAATAATAAAAGGTATCAAATTTTGTTTATTTATTTCCTAAATTTTCGAGTTCCACATGAATGTATTGGGATCAATCTTATAGTTCGAACAATAAAAATTAATATTAAATATTATTATAACCTCAGTTCATTGTCACCAAATGGACTGTGGAGCAATCATAATCGATTACTTAAGACAACATTCTTAAAAACACAAAAAAAATTAAGGCAATAGCATCCTTTTGATTTCGTTCTTTTGGCTTCTTAATACCGCTATGATAAAAAACTGTAATATTGAGATATATTGGTATTTTTAAGGCAATAAAACGATAATCTTTTTTTCATAATATCTGAAATTCAAGATCTTCTGGAGGATTGTAGTGACTCGGAAAAAAATTAATGCTCTCCAACAATGAATCTCGTCAATGATTAATGATGAAATAATAAATAAGCAAACATTTAGATACATGTTGTAAGTGAACATACAACAGCTCTCGCAATGTCTTCAAAAATGCATGGATTAAAGAGGTGATTATGTAGATAAATATAAGTCCATTGCGGAAAACGCTTCCTTGGAGTTAGACTTCGTAGGCAATAAGTATAATATATAACAATAAATATATTTCATTCAATGATTCATTGAAAAATTTTTGTACAAAATTAAGGGAAATCAAAATAAATTTATATTATCATCTTTCCTTAGATGGAGTAAGAGATTGAGTCCTGGGTTTATAATATCCAAATCGGCGATATAACCGCGTTGTGTAGACAGGCATTCTACCACTACATTCTATCATTCTACCACCGCGTCCAAGATTCATATTGTCAGCTTATATACATCCTTTCTTATTTGTATATATTTAATTTTTTTTCTAGGAGGTCAGAAAAAATAAATAAATAGAAAATATAACCGCATTGCCATGCGTATGAACTATGGTTAAATGTGTTTAATCTCATGTGAGGATAAGGTACCGCCGAGTACTGGATCTTTCATATCTTCAACATGCCAACTACCATCGATAATGTTCAAACTGACTCATTATGAACTTTTTAACTGAATTGTGAAAGATTGATAATATTTTATCATAAACAGCTCATTGAAATGATTAAATGGTGAATAAATGCAAGAAAGAAAAATAATATTTTTATCGCTTGGTTTCACCACACTGCATATTTGAGCGAAAACTCAAATTAGAATATTATGGACGGGTGAGTGAATACCCTCCTGGCACCATATGGATAATGGACAGAAAGATGCTCCAGCTCCGCCATGTGTGATTTACTCTCAGTTAGCACACATTTGAATTCCAGATTGAGAACATCTCATTTTTTAACACAATAATTCGTTCTTTCTCTTTCTCCTTTTGTCCCTCTTCTTGGCATGGGATTAGTGGTGGTACTACTAATTTGTTGACTGTCCAAATCATTTAAATATTTGAAGAATCGACATATAATCAACAATCACTAGTTTAGAAACTTATCTAATAGGTAGTGCCATTTATTTATTTATTTATTTTTTTTTACATGACACATTCATAACGAACTACAGTTAGAAACTGTACAACAACACATCACACGAAGACACATTAAATTCTTCGACAGTCTCCCTGCTTCCTTCAATCCAGTATTCCAGTCTATCACACCATCCCCCCTTCCTGCGAGGTGGCAGGGCAGGAAAGGTTCCAAAAACCCTATTAACATCACCTCATAGCTCCATCTTCTGATGCATCCCAACCCCCTCCCTCACACTTCTTTTCAATTTCTGACTGTTTTTCTTATTATTTCACCATTATCTATCGTCTTTATTAATTAATGTTTGTTATTTTTATTTTTATCTTATATGCGATACAACACGAGAAGGCCCCTCACCTCCGGACTTAAAATAGCTCCTTTGAATGGATAGCTCATATGTGATATTAAACATAACAGGTAACCTTAAAATACCAAAGGTAGTAAAAGGTAAGACATAACACGAATTACTTTTTCTTTTTTTTTCACAGTAATGCACTTATTAATTCACTTATATTTCTGTTTTAGAGGGTTCGAAAAAAAAAATAGGTTAATTTTAATAGAGATCAAAGGAAACATTGAGAAACAAAGTGAAATTCACAGCTTTATTTTACTGATTTCGTCTTTTTTGTTTAAACAAATAGTGTTCTTATTGTTCATATCCCATAATAGAGATTAAGGAAAACAACTTTTCTATGTATCTGTCCTCGGGATGCCAGGATAATCACTGAAGGCAATTATCTAAAAATATATATTTATATTAATTAAAATTGAGTCCTGCAAAACTATTATTATACTTGAATTCTTTTCCAGAGGCTTTTTGTGTTTACCAGTTACCAATTGTTATAAAATATTGTTACTATTAATTATATAATATAATAAGGGGTAGTATTTGGTAATATAATAGTATATTAACTACATCAAGAAGCAAAGTATCTTGTACCCACTGCCGATCACACGGTCTATCGGTTTTTAGCTGCCTTAATGGCTTCAGTTCCTTCGACAAGTGGCACCTATTAACCAGGTGTGAAAAACTATGGTATACAAGACTACTATGGTGGTAATGTCTAATCTGAATTATGCCACCATACATAATGAAATCTATTAATTTTTAGCGGTAACAAGAAAAAAAAAAAACTACTTTGATACACAAACACAGCTGTCTGGGTGTGTGTTGATAGGTATCCGGGAGGACAGGTATCGGTGCAAAGGTGGCTAAATTATTTAACGATATTTATCATATTGTTGTTGTCCGAATTGTCAAAACCTCGATACATAGTACTTAAACTTAAACATGATCCCGTATTCAGTTCATCTTAACCAGCATTACTATAAACAAGCACTCCTAGCCTAGGCTGCCACGCTGTAATTTAGTTAAAATTATTTTATGTGTAGATTTGAACAGTGACATACTCTCTTATCTAATCTATTCATTTTATTAATTTTTTTTTTTAAGTTCCCTATCACAGCAGCACTTTATTCTAGTAACAAAAGTGATACCAAATTTTATTTAAAAAAAAAAAAAAGAGAAAAATTCGAAGAAAAAATATATTATTTATTTTTTCAATGATTGTCAGTCTGAGGATTAATAATGCATGACTAAACTTTTATTATTTTGAATTTAATAGTGTCATGTTCTTATTTCTTGCCTAATTACGTAACATCACATAAAATATTTTGTCAAATTTATATCTACAACTTTTTCTTAATTTGATGAACTCATTATAATTCGTGATGAAGAGTTAGTGTACCAATAAAATACTTGTACCACCAAAATCACTAATACTAAAACGAAGATACAAATTTTTGAATGGCAATGCTATAGTGTCAAGCTAGAATTACATTTCGTGGCGAATTTACTGAATAAATCTTTAATGCCCTCTTTGGCAAGAGTAAGATAAAAACCTATAGGTTGAGCTGCTTTTCTTGAAAAAGCTGAAAGAGGATTATTATTATTCGAAATTCTGAAAAAAAAATATTCTTATTTATTTATTAGTAATATGGATTTGGGTCCTTAGGATACTACATAGATATTTTTTTTAATTGCGTATTCTAATTAATTGATAGTAAACAATGTTATGAAAACAATTTATCTAATGAAATATTAAAAAAAAAATTTTAATGAAATCACAATAATTGGACTAAAATTATTCTTTCCTTAGCATGTTGATTACAGTAGTACTCATTTTTATAATAAAATTTGGTGTTGAGTTTCGTTTTTTATTTAAGTTGAACATTAAAAACTTAAGCACAGGCTAAATTAGTTACTTTTTCTTATTTCTTAGTTGTGATAAACAGCCGAAGATGTTTAACGAAATTTATAATGAAAAAATTTAAAACGTTCAATAATTTATGATCAAACACTTTAGCAATTTGGTTTAACACTCTTACGAGATTGGTAGGTCTGTTATAACAGATCTGTTATAACAAAGTAACCAGTGTATAGTTTTTGGTTTACAGCCTATAATTCCTAAAATGTTAATTAGCTCAAATATGTCACGTATTCACCGATTTCAAACGCCACAAAGAATTTTCAAGTTTGAAAGATTACGGTTTTACGTGATATTCCGCGAATGTTTTAAAAACAATGTGAGTCAAAAATTATTGTATTATATATGTTTAGACTATCCATTTTTGATCTAACAACATTATCGATTATCGAGTTTGATGGTTCAAATCACCGAGTGAGATTCCGTGATTTTTTTTTTCAAATGTATACTCAAAATTATGAAAAAATGTGGTAAGAAAAAAAGCTTTAGATCAATAAAAGTTCAAAATCGGTTGTTCTGTTCCCTCATGAAATCGTTGTTTTATAACTAACAACTGATAGAATAAATAATTTAACACAATTATTTTTCATTGTTTTAAACTTCAATTGTTTCAAACTATTCAAACAAACCCATTTAAGCGATGAACATTGAAAATCGAATAAGTTGTAACATGCATTACGTATTTAAACTACTGTCACAGAAATCATTGTGTTCAAACGTAAATAAATACGAGGTTTTTGTATTAAAAAAAATGAAAATCGTTACGTGCTAAAAGAATTAAAAAATAAAGTATAGAATAGCTAGTAGAAAGGTTAAAAACATTACCTTCCTTTAGGTTGCACAGTAGATAAGTAATAGGTTTCTATGCAAAATCTATTGATGTATACCTCCATACATACAGTTGTCATACACCATAATTTGTGTAATTTAATCCTTCAAACTTTGCCAATTTAAAGTGTAACACTGTAGGAGTATTGATAATAAATCATAACGCGTAGGCTCCCCACCTTAAAAGATTTAAGTGGAGTTCTTCACAGAATGATCAGCTCAAACTTCAGATAAGTATTTCACTAGGACACTTTCAAGTACCAATGGTAGAAAAAGGTTGTATTGTTTTTTATTTATGTTTACCTTTGGTAATGCAGTTTATTAATCTAATTTTAGATGGATCGGGGAAAATTATTTTTAAAAAGTATATACTATAAATCCAAAAATATACGGTGATATGCCAAATCATTGTTAGAAAGTGGTAAATTTTAACATCAGGTTTTTCAAACATTTTTACGTAATAATTTATGGACAGATATAGACCATTGTTCTAAAATCAGTGCTTTCTTACAAAGTACTGAACTCATTACCATTCATGGGCATTATTTATTATTAATTTCAAATTGTTGCTACATTAATTGGCTCGGCTCGGTCGAGAATTAAGATATTATCGATATAAATCTCTTCAACAAGATAATAAAATAATTTTAACGTAATGAACGATTTTCATGCAAATATTTCTGCAAGATAAAAATTACATAATAAAATAAATGTATTATATAAATTATACATTCTAGTCAAATTTTCATTAAAGACACTATTAAAGGTAGTAGCTGAAATTTATAAATAGTGAGATAAGGGGAGCTGGAGATGTAAGATCGCTCGTAAATTTCCAACTGGAGCAACAGGTGGGGCTAAGCTCCGACCTTTATTTTAGTTCTATCCTCCAAGATTTGACTACACTATTGGAATTTCAACGCTTAAATGATAGCGATATCTCATACCCTTTTTTTATGTGAAAGGTATTATATAAGCTTTGCAATTATTAACTAATTATTGCAAATGAAGTGAGTATCAAACGGTCAAACTGGTCAGATAACAAATTGACCAAAATATTGTATAGTCGATCTTCTTTAGAGCATACAAAAAAAAAAAATAAAAAAAAAAAAAAGGAGGAGCCGGAAAGAGATAGAGAATCTCTTGAAACAATAATGGATAAGTCAGGACATTAATAGGAGCAATTAGTGATCCGTTAGCACTAATAGTTCACAGGTCATTGGTCTCTGATAATTTCTCTTTGTAGTAAGTGACTCAATTTATCTTTCCAGCGACACATTGTTACAGTTGCCATGGTAAAAAAAAACGACAAAAAAACACGAGCGATATGTTCAAGGAATGGGTTTTGGTTTTGTGTTTTTTGGACCAAAGTTTTATTTTTGGATACGTTACGACTGTCCAATGTGAAGGGGTAATAGTTTATCAGGCCCTATATCTTTATTGTTTGAACCGAAATAGCACCATATGAGAAAAGTTATCGTATAAGTTTGGTTTTTCAAAATTATGGTTTCTACTTCAATGGACATTCATTAACGCTTAAAGTAGGGATATGGTGCAGTGTTTCTTCAGCACGTATGATGAGAGTTGCGGCAGGTGTCATCTTCAAACTTCTGGTGAGACGGTGACCGGAAAGGGAATATCGGACATCTTTGTGTTCTGCCAGGAGTACACCCAAAGACTACGAGGAGTTTGAACTAAATTTTATTTTGTTTTTATTTTATATTCCCTTTTATGCTATTTGGATAATAATGTAAATTTACTTATTAAGTTTAAGTATTTAAGTTAAGGTTACGTCAACCTATAAGTTTTAATTGTTTTAATAATTGATAAGAATTCTTTTTTTTTTTCCTTTTTCATTCTGTGTATATATATTTCTTCTTATTATTAAACTTTTGTACATATAGGTCTGCTGTTCTTTCTCTATTTTCAACTTGTTAATTTACTTTTTTTTTTTTTTGTTGTTGTTCACGGAATATTACGATAATCAACAGGTGGGTAAGTAACAGCCCTAGGTTTTCTGTTATCTACAGTGATCATAATTGGATAGTTGTTTATATAGGGTATATTGTAGGCAAATTGTTTCGGGGTTTAAATTGTTCGTTATTTCCAAGTGAAAAAAAACAACGTGGCGCCTAAGGAGCAATTTATTCTTTATTGTTTTGTTTCTTTTTTCCTTTTGCGATTATAATTTTTTTTTTCCTTAAACACACCCCTTTCTCCGCTGAGCGTGTGCATGTATAAACGATAAATATATAACTAAGGATAATTCAAAATTTGCGGTTATAACATTATTATTTGATAGGCAATTACATTTTTTTTTAGCTTCGACCATAATTATCTCATTACTATGAATATATATATCTCATTACGGCTAACTATATATTATACATATTCATTAATATTGATTGTCGCTGTCTTTGGAGATATTATCAGAACTAATGTATTGCTATGTTTCTAGCTAACAGCGTTTCTACGGTTCAGGGAATTCTAGAAACAGCATTTATTATATATTCCTGCATTTATATTTCTACCTGTATTTTATATCACTGTCGGTTCATAATAGTTACTATTACTAGTAATAATATTCTTAAAAATGAATTACCTATATATTTAAATCAAGAAACAGATACCACAGACTAAAGATATAATTCTATATAAATAATAATTGAATATCCTTTCCAATGGTCTAGTGTTCACTAATTACCTAAGATATACCAATCAAGTGGGATGCAAAGTGTTTAAACTATAAAATCAAGTCGGGCTTAGATTATATTTACAGATATTTCCACATCGAATATAATTAGTTATACTTAAAGAGAGCTTAATAAATATGTTGATTATAATTTAACTTTAATTACTATGATATTGGATTGAGAATACGGAATACCATTGTTATTCTAATAATTCTAAAATCTATTTTTTTGCCATTCAAAATAACGTCTTAGGATTATTACTTATCCCATATATAAGGGAATACTTATGGAGGTCAAGTGCTACCTTGACCCTTAATGCTCCCACTAATAATCCAGAGATGAAAACCGATCCCGTTTACCAGTTAGTCGGTCTCTGCTATTATAAACATAATATAACATATAAACACTCAAAATATCTATTAAAGTTAAATTTTTTTCTCAAACCAGTTTTGTCAATAGAGTACTATTTATAGAGTACTATAAACTGGTAAAATAAATGATATGGAATGCATGTTTTAAGGGATAAATCACATTAAGCATTAGAAATAAAACAACAGGGTTACAATTTTGCTGAGCAGTTATTTGTAAAATATTGATTATTGTTTATGTGAAATTTATGATGATGAATAAAACAATTCTAATTAGAAATAAGATGAATTGATGGGAAGAACAGACATATGTGGTCATCAAAATTTTCTGTGAAATGTGTTTGAAAAATGTTATTTGATTACTTCCGTGTTTTCCCCCTTAAGTTTGGTGTAGTTACTTACACATTATGATTTAATATTTTAACTATTATTTATTTATTTTCGAACCACCCACCAAAAAAAAGAAAGAATAATGAACAACAATGTCAGTTGAAGTGTGCTGCCTTCTTCTACCCATGGGTAAAAAAAAAAAAAACATTTAACAATTAACTAATCAGTTGAGAATTTATATGAATGACCAATATATGAGTATAGTTAAATTGAGCATTGGGTAAAATAAATATTAATAAAATTAGTTATTTAAAAAAAAAGTTTCGAGATTAATGTAAAATTATAATAATTTGTTTACAATCAGAGATTATTGCCATAAGTTTATTTTTAATTTTATATAAAAGAGAGATTTCAGAAATATAAAATCGAGACCGTTAAATTTCTAATAGTTGTTAGAAAATTCACTTTTTCATAGATTTAGCATAACAATTGCAATAACGCCAATTAACACACTTCCCTTGATTCTATGCAATAAACGTTTTGTTCTAGAACAGTGCTCAATATAATACAACAATAAAGATTTTCTGGCCCCATTAAGATGCTACAGTTGAGTCATAACAGATTGGTTTATCATCCAACAAGTTCAGACAGTGCGGCTTTAACTACATTGTAATTCAAATTAAAACAATAATAATAAAACCAGTTATCGAAACAAACCATTTATTTTCCTTTCTTTAATGTTTTTGTTTTTTTATTAATAAATAAATAAATAACCCTGTACCACTAAAACTCTAAACCTTTACAATAAAGGGTTTTTCAAAAGTTTTTGAGAAATTTGAGAGAAGGTTTTTCAAAAAAGAGTTTCACGGCGGTAAAATATCATAACCATTAATTATTATAAATTAAACGAGAAGCATTCATCATTTACTGATTTTAGTTTAAAAATGTATATTGAGCTCAAGCTCAAACAATTAAACAAGCTCAGATGGAAAAATAAATAAAAAGGGTAATCTTTTTTCTCATAAGATTAATAAGCAATAACGTTAAATTAACATTAATATATAAAATTAATTAAATATCTCTTCGTCCTTCTTTATTTTCTTTTAATAGTTCCAATTACTGCGATTGTAACAGAGGAGTATTTTTTTCCTTTTAAATAGTCCCAGGTTTAGCTGGACCTAATCGGATCAGATGAAACTTCACAAGGGTGTATTATGGGCTGTATCGGCGCTCGTGTAAATGAATTGAAATATCGAGATGGATTTATGGTAAACCAATATAAGGAATAAAAAAAAAACTTTTTTTACAGCAACTGAAATATAACACCAACTTTCGCACTTCTGGAAATGCGATTTACCGATCAATTAAATTGTTGAGTAATTATTTCTGAATGATTAATAATATCTATAAATATTCCATAAGAACTTAGATGATAAAGTTTTTGTTTTTTAATCAAATAATTTGAATAAGAAAAAATAAGTCTAATATGATTACAGAAATTAATACAAACAAAAAGTTTATTTAATATCAAAATTTGAGAATATTTCTACAATACTAAAATAAGATTTGTAACTTCTCAAGAATAGATGTTTAAATTAACTTATACCCTAGGGTTTAGTTGTTTAGTGAAACCTCGATAAATTAACGAACTTGATGTAGATCAACCGTTTTTGGCCGAAGCGGAGTAATTTTTAAGGATGTATTAGTATGGTTAACTGTTACACGATAATGGGTGAGTCGATCGTTGATATTAGACTGAAGTTGAAAAGGATATTTTAAGTAGCACGAACAAATCTAGTTTTTTTTTGGCACTTGATTTTTCCCAAGCCATCAAAATAGCTAATAGCGGGAAAGATATTATATTATTGGAATATGCATTTGTAATGTCTCACAGGTTAGCAGTCATGCTAATCGGAGACCGTTTTAGAAATCCATTTAAAAATTGATCAATAATCTTTGTCCTGACTCTCCTACATAATGGCCAGCCAATCCTAATTGTAACTCTCAGAAGGGCAAGAAAAGCAGGCTACCCAAGCAGTTCGTTGTGGATGGTGAGGGTCGGAAACTCTCTAATAGCATCCTCTACCTCGGCGTGACTCTCGACAGGCACCTCACCTTCTCTAGTCACGTCAGGGAGAGGCTCAAGCTAGCCCGACAGAAGTCATATAGACTCTACCACCTGCTTACATCACAGCAGATCTCGCTCCGCCTCAAGCTGCAGATCTACAAGGCCGTCATACGTCCGACTCTGCTCTATGGCGCACCACTCATGCGGCACCTCTACCAGACCACGTTAACCAAACTGCAGAGCTTCCAGAGTTCCCTCCTTTGGAGAATAGTCAGAGGGACCACACTATAAAGGGCCAGGAATAGTGATATCAGAGAGGAGCTACAACTCCCTTCTGTGCCGGAATTCATAGGCCGTAGGCACATCAAATTCTTTGATGGGCTGAAAGCCTGTGCCAATCCCCTATTCCGAGAAATAACCCCTCCCCCAAGACCTGGGAGGTGGCAAAGGACGGTCCCCTTGGTCGACGTCCTCGCCGAGGGAAGGACTTCGGGCTCTGCAGCCTGAAGTCACCCACACCCCAACACCACCAGCCGGAATGGTCCCTCCCCATTCCTTTTTAGCCCCTGGCAATGCAGCTACTTATGTAAAACCGCCTTCAGCGGACCAATCTTGTATTATCTTATAATGAGGCTAGGAAAACCAAGATTAAGTGTTTTATGTGTATATATATTCCTTAGCCTGTAAGTAATATGTATAATTGTATTGTTAATAAATAAATATAGGAGGTTGGAAAAAAAAAAAAAATTGTAACTCTGACTTCTACATGGACTTCTTTATACACAAGGGCTCAGGCACTCAAAGCACTTTCACACCATGATAACTTATCTTCAGACCATAGTCCACTACTCCTAACCATCACCATATCCCCAATTCCTTTATTACCTCCATTCTCATTCATTAGGAGCCAGGAAAACTGGAAACTCTTTCGCAAAAGGCTGAGAGGCCGAATCGATCTTAAAGTTACTCTAAAACCCCAAAATACCTGAATGGCGCAGTCAATTAGTATACAATTCTTATTCAACAAGCTGTCTGCTCTGCCTCCTTACCCTATGATGTCCCAAAAAAAACTCAAGACGAATCCTCTACTACAATATCTCAATCTCTACCACAAAAACCAAGCGCCGATACAATACATTATGGCAACGCACTAGACACCCTTCCGATCGTTACTCATATAATTACTACAAAAAATGAGTCACGAGAGAATTGGTCAACTATCGATTCCAGTAATTCAATGCCTACCCTTCTTCCCTTTCTACTCATGATAATTCCCTCGGGAACATGGCCAAAAAAATCCTAAAATCAAAAACATTTCTCATCCCCTTCGATGGGACGATAGACCTAACCATTTAATTTTCTCACACATTTACTCCTCATTCACAAAATTGATCCTGACCAAACTGAAACAATTGAAGAATACCTGTCGTCATCAGTCCCACACTCTTTACTTCCTAGAGAAGTCACCCCTTCTGAGGTCAAGTATCAACTAGCAGATGCTAATTTCCTATAAATGCTCAGGGTATGATGTTTTTACTTCTCAAATCCTTCGTCAACTTCCATCTAAAGCTATAATATTCCTTACATATCATTACAATTGTATCCTTAGAACAGCCCACTTTCCTACCCTTTGGAAACAGTCCCTTAGAATTCTCTTCCCAAAACCTGAAAAACTTCCTAATTCCTAAAAAATCCTGCTTCCTACAGACCTATTAACTAACTTCCAATCCTCTCAATAATATTTGATAAAATCCTCCTAAAACGTATCCTATCCATAATTGAATCGTAGTTTTCCCAAGCATCAATTAGGATTCCGCCCTAAGCACTCCACAGTCCAACAAGACCTCAGATTAGACGACTTTGTCTCCTCAGCTCTTGAAAAGAAACCATCCTGTACGGATGCCATCCTGGACATAGAGGGAGTTTGTCGGATATGGCATGATTCCTTTTCAAACTCAGGTCGATATTACCACAAAATATTATCCTCCACTCCTAACTCTCAAATCACTAATTTCGAGTTTGCAATGTTTCTGAGTATTCAAATACCTCTCCTTTAGAGACAGTAGTTTCCCAAGGCAGTGTCTTGGGTTCTATACTCCAGACCCATTTCACTGTTTCCCTGCATTCCTATCACTTCATGTCAAGTTCCTGACAACATTTGCCGAAGATACTGCCATTCTCTCCTACTATCCTGTAACAGCCTCATCTAATCTCCAAACAAACATCACCCAGATTGAGCAATGATGCAATCAATAGAGTATAAAAGTTAGTGAATCGAAATGCACTTGTGACTTTTACCCCCACCACAGCTTCTGTCCACCTGTTATGTTTAATAATATTCTATTTCCCAGATCAGGCACATTTCGATAACTTGAATTTATACTGGACAAAATACTCAACTGGAACTAATATACTAAACTTAGAAGACAAGAACTCAACAGACGATTCAGCCAACTATACCTACGACTACTCAGCAGGACCTCAATACACAACTTTCCTATTTATACATCATGTAAATAGTTTAATTATGTTGGTTTTATTTATCTTTCGGTTTATATACATATAGGAATTTTGTTATTATTCCAATTTTTGTTTTTATTTTTTAATAATTTTGGTAAGGATGTGATAATTTATCACCATTACTTACTGCCTAAGTCGTTGCAGATTGTAATATTTACCAATAAATAAATTCACTTTATTTTCATTTCATAGTTTACTTATAAACAATATTTTCATTGTTCAGTATTCTCCATGAAATATATTCAGTTGTACTGGCGGTAATAATTAATGTTTTTTGGATTAATCTTATACCGCTCTCAGGAATTTGTAAAAAGGACACGTTCAAAAAGCGTTAACCACGAACTAATTCATGCTCTCATCTGGTGAAGAAAGTAAGATAACTATATTAATATAGTAAATATAAAAACTAAAACTAAATTACAAAGAAGAAAAGATATAAAGAAAAATCGGAAATTAGAGAAACTAGAAAAATCATTAAAAATTGCATAAACGTGATTTGCATATAAATTAAGTCAAAAACAAGATTAGATATAAAAGGAGTATGAAAATGCTCACATAAAAATTAATCTGAATGAATAAAACATAAAGTGTTTCGGTTTTCAAGATGGCCTTATGCTCAAAAATAATATCCCTTGATAACATAAATCTTAAACTCCTGGCATCTTGCCTTAGTCCTTATAAATTTCCCTTAGGAATTTCCTGCCTGTCTGAACTAGAAGAAAGCTACTTAACTTTGGAAGGACTCGTCTAACATCTGTTGCGCTTCATATAATTTAATACTTTTCATATTTGAAATTGCTTTTGCCGTTTATAATAAATTAATTTGGAATATTAGGCTAATGATGTATTAGTTGAATGACCCCTTGTAATACACTGACATGCAGCATCGATAAAAAATAATTTTAAAGAGTAAGTATTATGTAATATGTGTCATAGAATTTTAATATGGGTAAAATAAACGAAAAATCGGAAAGGAAAGTAGTTATATTCTGTTACCTCACAGCAGAATTAACATTACGTAATTACTTGGACAAGTGTTAGGTCATTTAGAGACTAACTATTTGCAAATGAAATCAATTATACCTGAATAATGAACATTGCACAGCAATGAATTAGGTATCCTATATTCCGCCAGGGGTACTCCATATTTGGTTTGTTCTGTGACGGTCCTTAAAAATAAACTTAAAAAACAAATCCGGGACACTCATATATTTTGTTCTATGACATTATGAAGTAAGAATTTTGTCAAAATTTCAGATTTTTAAAAATGTTTTAGACGTCACTATAGAGGTTTGAAATTGCCAAATAAATGGCATTGCCTTTGATTATATTGGCACCGGAATAGTCCATTGATTAAATACTATATTTATTAATATATACTACTACTTTTCATTAGCTCATTACTACTAGGAATAACCATAACCGGTGTTATGACTAGTGAGTGTCGTACGTAGCTTAGAACTGTACTTTAAAAATTACCATTTAATTTAAATATCCAATTCAGTACGAAAACGTCTTTACGCTGCAGGTAGTTTCAACTGCTCCAAATGGACCGTCCTATGTTTTCTTGGTTCCTTTAAACTCTCTATGGTGACCACGTTATGTTATCTGATTGTGATCAACCTGAATGGGCCCTCGTATTTCTGCAGCTCTTTTCCACGGTTCGTCCCTAGTTTCCGATATACCACCGTCCCTATTTTTTAATTTGGTCCAACAAATCGCGGACGCCGAGGTTTGGCTTTGCCACCCGTTTCTTCGTCTCACTCTATATCCTGTCCTTAACTTTATCCAACTCTCCATTGTGCCATACTATTAATGACAATAGTGTCCTCTCCTGCCGCCGTATCCCGATAGTCCTGCGACGTCCACGTAATCCAAAAACAACCTCGAACAGAGAACCCTGTGATGGAATGTATCGAGTGGTTATAAGCGATGATTGCCCTTTCCATCGCCTCATCTGTCACTCGTTGGTGGTCACTAAGTGTATTATGGAGGCGTTCTATCCCGCTTTTACCTTTTGGATTACCTGCAGTATTGAAGTGTCACGTTACTTCCAAGATTTTCATCTCTGCTCTCATACCAGCATTGCCGAACTCTCGTCCGTTGTCAGATGAGATTCTCTCTGGAACGCCATTATACTGGAACCACGTTCGCAGGACCTTCAATGCTGCTTCCACCGATTTTCCTATCACTGGGTACGCCACTGCTAATTTACTGAAGACATCTATTACCGTGACCCACTTGTACCCTTTTCAAGTTAACGAGTCCTGTGCCGGTCATATTTGGTATGTAGGCATACCTATGGTGTCTTGGATGGTGCGCTTCATTCCCCACCAAAAATATCCCCGGCGCAGCCCCTGTAGAGTTTCCTTAAGCCCTCTATGATTTGTCTTGCCCTGGTCATAGGCAAGCGTCACCTCTTTTTGGCGTTCTGGTTCCCGGAGTCACCACCATCATCGCGCACCGAATAAATTGTCGGTCTATACCGATTTTTTCCGCCCGGCAGAGACGCTGGACCTTGTCTCAAAGACAGCATTGCCAATATACAAGTAGTGAGTCTGTCCCACTTTAGATGCATTTTTCAATACTCTGCAAATGTCCGCAAATGCATTTCTTGTTCTTCTTCTTCCAAAGAGGTCCACTCTCTTAGGTACTGTCTACCACGTCCAGATAGTTAACCTTTCTCATCTTTGATTGTATTAATCATTACGGCCCTTGAAAGCCAGTCCGCGACCATGTTGTCCTTTCCAGGCTTATACGCAATATTCATGTTGTACTGGCTGAGGATCTTCCGTCTGGTGATACGAGCAGATGTCTCCTTCAGTTTACAGAGATGGCGTCTATAATTATCTTCAGCCTTCTCAGGTTCTCTCTCTTTTCTGATGTGGTGTCGAAGTGCTTGAGGATACCGCCTTTCCTTTACTTAAGTCACCCTATCTTGCTTCAGCGGAATCTTGTTCTGTTTTCCCAGTAGAGCCCAGCCCAGTTGTCCCTCTCTTAAAAAAAAATATCGTCGAATTCTTCCAAAATTTTAGCTTCCCAACTCTTCCCTTGCATCTCTGCGTTTCCATTCTATTCCCTCTCTTTCTCGGTCCTCAGGAGTCTCCGACAACTATATTTCTTTCCTCCAATTTCTATATCCCATTGCCCCATTTTTTTCTTTATACGCGCCCCCACTTTATCCAATAGGTCACACCCTATAATTACTTTATTGTCCCGAGGCATCTTTCTCATTACATGAACCGTTACTTCTTTCCTTTGAGCTCTGTACTTACTTAAGCCCATTACCGCCTCCCCCTCAATGCTGCAGGGCCCACAGAGGGTAATTAATTGACTGTTACGCACCTTGATCTGTGGTGTCCTCTCTCTACCGTCCAACATCCCCAACGCTCCTCACCACACGATTGCACTCGAGCTCCCGGTGTCCACCTGACAGTTTATGCATCACTTCACTCGTATTATACGCAGGCCACCATGATTTTATAGTACATTGTAATTCCTCAATGTGCAACCACCCAGCGGACGTCCTCCTCAAATTTCGCGTACCTTCGCTCCTCTTGGCCACTTTCCTGCTCTGCTACTAAGTCTGCTCCCGTATCACGGTTTCTGAGAATCTTTTTTCGTCTCTTATACCCCTGATGCATCTGAAGATTCGCTATGTCATACTCCTAGGTTTTTCTTTCTCACTTAGTGCTGGGTATTCACTTCCATAGGCTCCCCTTAGCCTGCATCTCTTCTTTTACACATATAGGGGGATTGCCTGGCGATATGGCTATCTTTGCTGCATTCGAAGCGTCTAGTGCGCGGGCAATGCGCCACTAAATGTTCAATCATTCTGCATGTCTCTTCTAAACTGGAGCTAGTTCCGGGGGTGGAGAATTCATGGGAGGTGCGTTCTCGACCCCATTTTGATTTAAAGCTTCCAGATTTAAGGCTGCTTGTCTGAATATTTCGTTGGCAGCTATTATTAAAAAAAATATGAAAGAAGAGGGGAAAAAATGGAAGATAAGAAAACAACAATAAAAAAATTCTTGAAAACAAAAATTACTCTGGTATCTAAAGTTCCAGGATTTTGGCACCTGTTAAACGTTTGAGAGCTCAACGACTAAAAAAACAGAAATGACCAACTCGGTTGCTACTTAAACGCAGACTTTATTTGAGTTCAGCTTGTTTATATTTACTCGATCAGCAGAAGTTAACTGTACAGCTGACTGTAACTCAGTAGGCCGCCCGAACCACGCCTGCCTGGCTTGGACAACTGTTTTTCAGTTTGCTCCATGCAGCTCTTTCGCATCTTTGTCGATTTTGACTATCCATCTGGTTTTAGGCCTCCCACGCGGTCTCTTACCAACTATACTGGCATTCATTTTTGTATAGAAATGTGCTGAAGGATGGAGACATATGTTTTATCCCACCCATCTTAACCTCCTTGCCATTCATATCGATTGCTTCATATCATGAGATATTGACTGACCGATCTCTTGCAAGCAGTCCACAGTTAGTTCTATTAGTTAAGCCTCAGATCCCAGACCGCTCCTGTAAATTGTGTGGAGTACTTCCCGTTAAAATTTTTCGATTCTGCTTTCCAGGATAACTGTTACAGCCCAGGTCTCGTAGCCGTATATCAGAGCTTTATCACGGCATGGTACACCCTTAGCTTCGGATTTTTAGAAATTTTCAGTATTTCAGTATTCTTAATAAAGAGACAATGGCTCTGTTCACTCTTGTTATACACTGATGGTGTATCTCATTCTATTGATCATTTGTTGATGCTATTGTGGAGCAAAGGTATTTGAAACTTTTTACTTTCGGAAGCAATTACCCATCCACGCAGATCATGTCGTTAGGGTGGATTTTCGGCTTCTTATTAACGTCTTTGAGATTTTCTGACTCAGTCTTCCGTATCATACTTCATGACTCAGGAGCACTCCGTACCCCCACAACGTCTTTGAGAGTCTTTCCGTGCCATCTTGGTTACTTCCTAGGACCGTAATGCCTGTCGTCCACGCATGCCAGGACTTCATGTTTCATTCCGAGGTGCAACCCTTCATTTTCGTGTCATGTTCTTCTTTTTCTAGGGCTAAATTGAATAGCATTGGTGAGAGTCTATCTCCTTGTTTCAGATCTATTCTGTCTTCAAAGGCATCAGATACTCCTCCTTCTATCAGGACTTTGCATTTAGGATCATTCGTAATAACTCTAGCATAATTTCATGCTATAAATAACATTCCATCTTTTTAGCACAATTTGTTAATATTTTTTTTTATTCCAGCAATTAGCCGTTGATTAAATCCCAAAGGGCCTTGGAAGGAGGAAAATATTATTTATAAAAAGAGACGATGTTTCGATATTAATCCGGCTCATAACACGAGAAGAGGGTTCGCTCAGATTGAAGTGGTCCAAGTCCTCACAACCCTCTGAGATTAAAAAAAGAAATCAGCTGATGGAAGCTCTACATTTTTCGCTGGCGTAAGCTCCTGGCTACATCGTCTTCTTCAGTTTAACCTTTAAGAAAACATTCATTTTCAAAACGGTCTTTGCCCACGTCCTATCTTAATTTTCCACGAGCTAGCGAAATATAAGTGTTTACTAAGGAGAAAATGGGTCTTAAAATTATATTACTAATCCTCAATTTAATAAATTATGTCACTCACGCAAATCTTAGCTAGTACAAAATTACTCTAATGATTAAATTAAAATAGATCAATAATAACTCAGTAAATTTAATTTTTACTTAAAATAATGGTGGGCGTAACTCCATCGTAATTGATGGTTTACCTTTTTTAACAACTAAAAGTGAAAATAACATTTAACAAAAAACATAAAGGTTACAAAAAAAAAGAACATAAAATATAAAAGTCATTTTACTAAACAAAAAAAATAACCCAAGTTGGTTAAAGAGGACTCCTTAAAAAAAGGTGGGAACAATTATTTCTTGACCAGGCTGTACATTAATATGTATATAGTTTAATTTATAATATTAACCACCTTTTAAGAGCGAAAATTTCTTTCCTTTCACGCTTACTTCTTTCCCACTACTGTTAAATTTTAGGTACAGGGCATTTTTCGGCAGTAGTTCCTTCTACGTTTACTTCTTCTAACTTATAAATATCGATATTTAATACATTTTTTATGTTTACGACCGATATCTCGGATCTTAGTACTTTTTTCGACTATGAAACTCTACTGTCTGACAATCTTCAGTATTATATATTTAATATTAGAATATTAATAATAATTAAAAAATATAAATAACACATATTACAAAATAAAAATATTAAATACTATATATTTATAGCATCATTAACCATTAATCATCTATAAACAGAAAGACTATAAATAAAAGCATTTATTTTATGTTTACTTAATAGGTAATATACAATTTAATGTTTTAATTATTAATAGATTTTTAAAAAAAACTTATACACAAATTACCAATATTGTTTATACAAATAAAGGATGTCGCTACAATAGTTTGAAGGGGGATATAAAATTTCTTGATTGACAAAGTACATCTAATCTCTATGATAAAAATACATCTAATTCTCCTATATTTTAATATCTGTTAAGATCCTGATTTTCACATAGGTATAATTCTGAGGTTTTACGTTTCATCCTTGATCTTTGGACATAAACCCGAAGATTACTATGAACTTTTTTGGTCGACCAGATTCCTTTGTTTCCTCTAGTCTCCTTTAAATTCTTTTCAAATCATAAGTATTACGTTACTATCTCCTTTAGTATTACGTTCTTAAATCCATGCCATATATTCTTATGTCCATTTTCCTCTTTAATTTCTCTCTAGAAGGAAAAATTGCCGGTTGAATGGACAAGTAGTTCATTGTTAAAAGGTTTGTACATTCTGGGCAAGAAATAATTGTTTTCGCTTTTTTTTTTGGAGGAATGAAAGTAAATAATTCATTAATAATAGAACTAATTTGGAAAATTAATACTTATATATCAATTATAATTGACCAAAGTTGGTAACTTAGAAGCTTACGTACAATAAATGAACAAAATATTAATTTAACAGTGGTGAAAATAGAATAATTGATATTGACTACATTTCCGATGAAATAATATAAGTGTCTGTGGGCTGAAAGTGGTTTTAAAGCTGAAAGAGACCTGAACATGGTAAATACCTTCCAAAAGTGAGGGAATTATAAGAGCCCCGAGGCGAAAACGGAGCGTTGGGCCCAAAATGTTCTTGAAGAACTGCCGAAGAAATGAACTAACCATTAAATGTGGTCTCATTGCGAGATGATTCAAACTTTTACAACTCTTTTTTTCTTAAGAACATATGTTTAGGAGTGCATCCAAGTGATAATATTAAGTTGTATGGAATATAAAAAAATCTAATTAATAATTACATTATGCAAGATAATCAAATAGCCAGTATATATACATGTATATATTTGTAAATGCTCATTTCTTTGTTCCAGGACGTAAGAAAAAAAAATTATGAATAAAAAAGTATAATTTTTTAGGCACAAATTAATAGTGCGGAATATGCATATGGAATGCAAATATTTTAATTTAATGTGAAACAAAGTAATATCCAGCTCTTGTAAGAAAGAATACGCCAACCATGAGTTGTTAGCCGCTACATAGGTGGAAAACCATTTTTTTTTTTTCATAACTTAATAACAATGGTATATATAAGTTAGGTTTGGTTTACTTATTTCGTAATAATATGTTGCTATATTTTATGATGCTATCAGGATTCTGAAATATAAGCAACCATGCCATAGCATATTAGCATACTTTTTTACTTATGAGACAAAGTGCTTTATTGAATTTTCATATCGCTCTTCCGGAAGTATAATGACAGCTGCACACTCTCACTTCTAAATAACAACATAAAAATGTGTCGTTATCCTGCCAGGAGTATACATAAATAAAATATGTTCGTTATATATATTTTCCAATAAGTATTCGGGTTGTAGCAACGGATCATCCATCCTATGCCGAAATTAAGTACAATAATGTATATTCTCAAACATCTATCCGCTTTGAAAATAATGCTAATTATTAATTATTAATTATTAAATAATGCTAATTAATTACTGTATATATTATACTTCAGGAACAGCTTTGATTTCGAATGTTTTACAAAACTTCAAATAAGACTGTTACGACTAATTCATGTTCAAGAAAAATCATAAAGAGCTCTAGCTAGCACCTTCCTTTCACCTTTGATTGTCTCAAACAGTGTTTAGTACTGCATAGCTTCCACCAGATATGATCATCCTCAGTTTTGCCACCTTTTTGGTGGATTTTTACACTCTTTCAATTTTTTTTTATTTATTATCAAATTTAATTTTTGAAGCACATAAATTTATTTACTTATATATTATTTTATTTTACATATTTCCAATAACATATTTTACACAATCAATAGGTTTTTTTTTTAATTAAAATATATTTTGTGTTGTTTCACGTTGTTTAAATATTTTATAGAAAACGTAATGATATTCAATAACTTCATAGAGTCCTTATTTAGTAATTCAGTTTAAAAACACGCGAAACATTCTTTTCAAACATGTCTCAGGTGATTACATACATAGATTCAGTGGCATACGTGGTTGTGATAATAATCGTTAAAGACAGTAATTTAATATTACATTTTTTACATCATATAACGCTAATTTAAATTAAAAGAAAATCAAATAACAACGACATAAAATCTTGCAGTAATTACTTATTTACTAAAATAAATAAAATATATTCTATGTTACTTGAAGTAATGCTATATTAAAAGCAAAAGGGAAACAATTGGTCCAATTTATTTACACTATCCTCTTTTTCGCTTAACATGAAACAATAATTAAAACAACATTTAACTAAGCAAAGTCTAAACTACAGCATTGTAAACTAAATAAAATATTTCTTAAGCATAATGTGAATTTGTCTTGGATAGAAGCATCTTATGGGATTTTCCAGGGGTAAAATAATGCAAAGTTATGTTTTGCTTAAAATCATGAATTATTTGTCTTTTCTTTCTTTTTTACCTTCCTACAGGTCTACAGAGTGCTCAAAAACTTTCTCGTTTAATAAGCTTTAAGATCATGTTAATTAAGGAGAGGTCTGTTTTAATACAAGCTAAGGTCAATCTCCAGTTTTGTAAAACAATAAAACCTTATGAAATTCTATTTCTTCAAAGTAAAGAAGAGACAGAATATTTTCAGTAACATTAGCAATTATATAATTACAAATTGCTGAAATACACTTTTTATTTTTATAAATATGAGAAATGAAATATTTAATATGGCTATAAGAAATGAGATTATCTATATTTATACTTAATATTTTGGAAAAATGATAAATCAATTATTGCTAAAATGGCTAGAAAGATTTTTAATTCCATTTTATTACCCGACTTTCAAAACAAGAAAAGCGTATTTCATTAGAATCAGTGATATTAATTTCTTTTGTAACCACCCTAATTAAATTATTTTTTTACACATTTAAAAAAAAATAAACAGTTTATTTTAGTAATTTGTCCATTACTTTTACTGAAAATTTGGCACTTTGAGATGACAGAATTAAACATTACATAAATGTTTGACGAAATTGGAAATAAATATAATTTTATCCCGTAACAGACCCCAAATAGACTCAAATCTTGATGATCTAGGAAGTTTTAAAATTGATTTATCTGTAATTTACCGGCAGCCTGATAAAACAAATCTGGAATAATTTATAATCTTCCGAAAACAAAACTTTTAGCTATCCAGCCAGCTAAAAGCCCCCTTCTGATAATATACAAACAAAAAAAAAATGGAAAATTAGTTGTGACTATTGCAAAATGTTCTGGGCTCTCCGGCAAAAATACAAAGTTATAATAAAATAAACGATTTGATCAGTAAAAAAAAATTTAGGAAGAGAAGTGATTATATCTGTCTATAATTTAAAAGTATAAAGTTTTTGTAAATAAATGTGACCACCTAATACAGAAAAATAAATCAACTAAATTTATCAGGTATTACCAATGATACAGCAAACTTTGGAAACGTATTTATTTTTTAATTGTTATCTGAAAATAGGCTATATATATAAGGATAATACCTGCGGATGATGTGGCACACATTTTTGCCGTATACTGAGCATGGTTAATTTCAAATACTGATAATCGGGGCTCTACTGTA
>NW_027110917.1:158092-163324 GCF_000696795.3 Halyomorpha halys
TAAATTTGGGGTCAGTCCTATCCTGTTTATTGTTGGCAAATAGTGAGTACACTCTTCGAAAATATTGATAATAAATTAGTAGCATTTAAAATTACAACAGTCAATAAAAAAAACATATAACAATGAAAATTAAACTCTGAGACTTTCTCAAGAAGGAAATTCAATATCGATCCACTTGTATATTAATCTAAAACTGCTTTAAAGTCGGCCCTGGATCCTAGTCTAGTTAAGGGCAGGCAACAGATTTAGAGCAGCATTAAAAATTCATCAGTACTACGGTAACTTACCCACTTAGCCTCGGCAGATACTAGCGGAGAAACTTGGATATTACCCCTTTCATGTGATACAATACATTATGCACTATGAAATTCGTAGCTATGTTGTTATGCAAATATGTATAAATATACAATTGATATTGCCAGATAATATAGGTTCACGATTTATTTACAAGTTTCAAGTTTTCCACTTAAGCACTTTGAATTGTGTCTAAAAATCTAATTAACAATATTATTCCCCAAAAAATAAAAAAATCTAAAAATAATACTTGTGTTAAGAAGTGCGCCTTCAAATTAAGTTCAGGAAAACCTTTACTTTTGATTGGATGGTTGGATTGTAGTGGGCTATATATAATTGATGATAATGATGAAATGAAACATGATAAACTGAAAATAAAATTCTATTTCATAAGTTAAGGGTAATGTAGAGGGTGGCCGAAACTAAACATTTATTGCTAGGCGTGTCAATTAATTTTGATTTTTTTTTTTTTCCCAATCCCTCTAAAACAGAAAAACAGAATATGAATTAATACGTTGCATTACTTATGGTTACATAACTCAGATTAGGTACTACCTTTTTCTACCGTTGGTGCTTAAAGGTATACGGTGAGAAACTTAATTAGGGTTTGATGGATCCGTTCTGTGAGAATTCGACTAGAGATATTTGGAGGTAATTAATTTCGAATAATTGGTATATGGATATAATAAGCCTGATGGTGATGTAAATAATATTAATAGGTGTGGACTTACTCCATGTTTCTTATTCTACCAAAAAATACTATGTTATTCTTTCTTTTCTCTTCATTTCTCGATTTCCCCCCTCCTCTGTTTCGGGAGGCACCTCAGAGTTTCTCTGCTCACTCATTTTTTCCACTAATGAAGGAAGAATGAAAATTACTGCTGTTAGCAAAAGAAGATGGCTCTCTCATCCACAAGTTTTTCTTCTCTCCACAAAGAACACTAGAGATGATGCTAGGTTCCACTACTGGCCAAAATGGGCGTCAGCAGTGCCTACATTATAGGGGGCTCATCCAATTCAGAATTTCCGTTCCCGAAACAGATATTTAGATATAAATGTAATGCCTCAAGTTTCAAATTTTGAAGAAAAAAAATATTTAATTGTATTATTAGCTGTGTAAATACACAAATTGAATTGAAAAAAAAGACCATGAGTTAATTTTAACTTATTTATTTAAAATGTTTTTCTATTTGTTAAACTGTTAATTTGTGCAATATTTGATTACTAGAACAATGAACTTGAAAACGTTGTTTTAATGACAAATTAAAGTAAAGTTATATAAAGGGATTGATAGTTTTCTTTAAAAAAAAACAAAAAAAAAAAAACGCACTGAATATATAATTTTCTACAAAGCAAAGTGGAACACACAATCCATAAACACTCATGTATTATTTCTCCATATCACATTTTAAATCCCCTAGTGACATTAAGAAACTATTTTATGGATTAGAATCGAATAAAAAAAAATTAATAATTAACTTATTAGGATCAAAGAAATTCGTTTATATTTGATTATTGGTATAATCCGGCTTACTCTCTTAGCTTAAAGACATAGCAATACTTTCATTTAGCAATCCAAAACTAGTAATATTAAAAAATTTCCTTTTATTTCCTCTAAAAAATTTCCTCCTAATAGACTGATTAGGAGTAATTACTATCTTGTTCTTTGCACGGAGGAAATATAATTATTTGAAGATTGAAAGAAAATTGACCTGCGGTGACCTATCTCTGGTATCATTGCACTACCATGGTAGGAAATTGCCCTCACAAATTTGGACTTACCCCGCCCAGTCATGAAAGAGAGTAATCACTATTTCAAGGTGAGACCTGAGAGCTGTGAGCCCAATACACTTCAATAATAAAAATAAGGTGTTTGATGGAACACTGGGTGTTGCACCTTACAGTTATTATAACCTTAGCGTTATTAATTTCATGTAATAAAAAAAAAGGATTCTTGATAGCACCAGAGATTAGACCAGACTGAAACTACTTATATACAAAATAATACTGGGACCTTCATTACTATACGGTGCACCCCTACAACATTACTTATACCCAGCCCTGAAGGCTCTTCAACAATTCTACAGAATATTTGTTAAGGCACATCACTCGAGAGACAAAGCATAGTACACATACATAACGAACTACAGCTGGAAATAGTACTCACACGAAGGCACATATATTTTTATAAACTTCCCGCTTTTTTCAACCCATTACCCTGTTCTCTCACCCCATTCCCCCTTCCAGCGAGGTGGCAGAGCAGGAAGGGTCCCATCGTCCCATCACCCCCTAACCAATCTATCCCCTCTTCTCTCTCCTTTCCAAATCCCGCTATTATTACTTTTTTTATTTGTTTGTTTTGGTTTCATTTCGTTTCATCATCATACGGATACCCCTCACGTCCAGAAATATTAACCAAGAAACCGAGTCGGGAATCTGTTCAACAAAAAGCTAAGTATTCATGTCTTCTTCTTGAGCCATTGGTAGAATAAAGTAATATGTATCAGATAGTGTTATGTTAATTTCCTATAGATAAACAGAGAATCATTTAGTTATTCTGTTTCAGAGGGATCTGAAAGAAAAAAAAAAGAGTATACGTACGGAGGTCCTGCCCCAATTCTACTAAAACCCCGTAAAGAGGAGAAAGCTGAATTATTTTAGTAATCTAAAATAGACTAATGTAGGTATTTACAGTTATCATGAAAAATAGAGTAGGTAATAATCAAAATTTAGACAGCTTTAACAGTCGATCATAATATGATATAATACAACAATGGAAATGCTTTATTTGTATTACTATGACGCTAAGATTGGGAGTACAAATCTCGACAATCGGAGAACTACTCTAATGGACTTGATAGTGTCCGTGACCTAGGACAATAGCCAGGAATAGATCGCAGACTTCACTAGCCACAATGGAGCATCAATCACTCGGTCCGCTCTAAGAATCATGAAAGGATTGTTCTCTATGAGTGGCACTACTATAAATCAATAAACACTGAGAGGAATAATAACGCAAATAAAAAAAGAAAAAAACGATATATCAGCTACAATAAGGATATTTCATTGCTTGAAGAATCGTTGTGCTGAATGGTATATTTATGTTCTAGTTAATAAAAACTGAAATAATCTGAGCAATAAAACAAAAATTATTTCTTCAAACTTAAATATCAAGTAGATATCTCCATAAACTCTTCAATTGAAGGGCTTAAAGCGATACTATGACAAGCTACATGGTGTAAATTAGTCAGAGTAGCATGTCCGTAATTCTAATTTTGTTTGAATTATGGTATTAACCCCGTGAGCAATTATCTCTTATACGATTTGTAATACTTTTTTTATATAATTGGATGTGATGATGACAAAAATCTTTACGATTACTTTCAATGCAATCTACAATTGAAATTGTAAATTGTAGCCAGGGGCAGAATAATCCAGATTTCTTAAAAGATCCAAGATCTTTATACCTCGGATCATGATTTAAAATAAGAAACGCAGGTGTCCAGGTGTGTAAAATGCTCAAATGAGAAAAAAAAAGATTCTTAGGTGAGAGAAATGCGAGGAGGCCAGAGCAAAAACATATAGGTGAGGTATAGGAGAGGAGATAAAAGAAGGAGTAACATAAACAAACAACAATAAACCATCAAAAAGTCAAGGGAAGATAGACAAAAGTATAAACAAAACAGATGAAATAATTGGAAAATAAAGACGTTTATTACCCAATATGAGCAACATGCCAACCATCAATTTCCATAAAGGATTAAAAAAATGACAAAAAAAACAATATATATATATATACTGTTCGGAATAATAGATTGAAGAAAGCAGGAAGGCTGTCTAAAATTTTATTTGTCGTGACCAACGTATGATGATGAAACTGCGGGTGTTAAACGAATCAGAATTTATACTGACGAAAATTGAGGATCCATTTTTCTCGGTTTACCTTTAAGTGTTTTTGAAAATTTATTTGAAAATTAAAAATGGCTAAAACCGGAAAAACATTCCCTATTAGTTTTATTTGTTAGATATTTTAACAAAAGTAACTATAGAAAAAAAAATTATCTAAGGATTTTAAAAATCTTGCTATAGACTGCTATTTAACTGCAAATATTTAGCTAGTTCTACAGATTGGACATTAAGAACACCTTTAACTAAATACGTTCCACATTAACAAGGTTTTCCCTCACACATACATATAAATATCTGCTGAAGTATTCCACGTATAAAACAATTTAAATTAGCGATAATGAGAATCAGAGTTAATAACGGCCCTTATTATGTTTCCAATTACATTCTTCATTCACACCCGAATAATCCTTAACTTCATTACTTCTGAATGAATGAACGTTCCGAAAGAATGATAATAAATTTCATCACAATTACTTACTTGGGCGTAATAAAATCTTTTAATTATTTGTTTCATCTGTTTAAAAATAATAAATTTAAATTTGCAAATATTATTTACAGTCATTGATTGAAGAGTATTCACTCCTTTTTGTTTTAGAAAATACAATGCCTTAAGGTTTTTAATGATAACCTTCGGCACAAAGGAGTATGATTCGACAAGATACTTTGGACAACTGCATCTAAATCTAGTTAATATTGATAATACATGTTGGTGACTGTGAAATGGCTGTAGAAAGGTTTATAGTACTGTAGGACATGTAGATGAGAGGAGAATAGTAAATTTGGACTATAGAGTAATCCAATCAAAGCACTTTACTCTGAATAGGAATTGAGAAGCTGTAGTAAAGTACTTCAGCCCTAAAATCAATCCATACTATAACAGCGTTATCAAAATTCTATTTAAAAATTGATTTGTTTTCCTATCACCAAAATTTCAGAAATAAAAATTTTTATGACTTCAGAATAAAAGATTTTCACTTGCATTTTGCGTTTAAGACATCAAGGGAAAAATATGATTCCGTATCTGTCTAT
>NW_027110917.1:163374-164521 GCF_000696795.3 Halyomorpha halys
GAAATAAAAATTTTTATGACTTCAGAATAAAAGATTTTCACTTGCATTTTGCGTTTAAGACATCAAGGGAAAAATATGATTCCGTATCTGTCTATCTACAATTGAAATTGTAAATTGTAGCCAGGGGCAGAATAATCCAGATTTCTTAAAAGATCCAAGATCTTTATATTTTGGATCATGATTTAAAATAAGAAACGCAGGTGTCCAGGTGTGTAAAATGCTCAAATGAGAAAAAAAAAATTCTTAGGTGAGAGAAATGCGAGTAGGCCAGACCAAAAACATATAGGTGAGGTATAGGAGAGGAGATAAAAGAAGGAGTAACATAAACAAACAACAATAAACCATCAAAAAGTCAAGGAAAGATAGACAAAAGTATAAACAAAACAGATGAAATAATTGGAAAATATAGACGTTTATTACCCAATATGAGCAACATGACAACCATCAAGTCTACACCTATCTCGGCTTAAACAAACTAATACAATAATGAACACAAGAAAAAGAAGCTTTTTGCTTCCTTAAATTCTAAATATCTTTAAAATAGTAACTGTTCACTTTTTTGTCTAAACCCATTTATTTGTAAATGCCACCAAGCATTAGCATAAGGTAAACGTGATATATTGTTTATATTTTACACTTTACAAGAGAAAAACTCAGGATTCCTACCTTAAACCAATTGGTATAACTCACCAACGAATGAAATGGAGTCAAAAGTGATGTAGGAACTTAACATAGAGCACATACAAACATTCACAAACTTGTCAGATCTTAAAAATCCGAGAAAAAAAATTTATATCCTTTTTTTTCACTTATCCCGTTCTTTTTTAATACTTTTACATAATGAAATGTATATTATTTACGCATTTTCTGCATGGCAAGTTTAAATCTTAACAGAATACTTGGTATGTTTTTTTTTGTAAAGGAAATGTATGAGAAGCAGATATTCAGTAAACGTTTAGTTTAAAAAAGCTCAAATAGTAATATAAATTTAGAAGATGTATACGATAAAGTGCTGGGTTTTTTTCCGATCCCTCTAAAACAGAAAAACAGAATATGAATTAATAAATTGTATTACGTGAGACAAACATAAATCAAACTGAATACGACCTTTTTTCTTCCATTAGTACTTGAAGGTGTCCAGAGAAAT
>NW_027110917.1:168826-169593 GCF_000696795.3 Halyomorpha halys
GGCCTGAAGTCAAATTTATTTAAGGCATAAACGATCCAAGAATGTTCATGTGTTCAGTACTTTCCAAGGAAGCACTGTTTTCAAAACAACGGTAATACAAGGAGGTGATTTTTCGAGATCTCGCTCAACCCCTAGATATTTTCCTAATTAAGGGTACTCGCTTTATGAAGCGCCCTAGGGGTACAACAGGACTCAAGGATACAATGAAAGAGAAAGTATTTATCTGCCACAGCCGGGTCCTTGGAGTTAGTAGCATTGTGCCTTACCATTAAGCCAACGTGCTTCCTCTTAATACTTGGGCAATAGAAATTTTCAAACAAAATATTTTAGAAAAAATGCCATTTTCACGCAAGAAAACAAGATAATATAAAATGAGAAAATATTACTGACGTATGTTTCAGTTCTAATTCAATTTATAAAATATATATTTATTTAGCATAACCTTATTCACAAAGTAAAAAAAAAAATGTTAAATGAGTACATCTCGATTAAATAATATTATTACTAACTTATTACATTTGAAAAAAGAATCTTATTTAGTAAAACATAATGTTAAGAAGTATATATAATTTTGGTTTCAATTAAATAGAATTAAATTGGAATTAATTAATCCACGCCTTAGCTAAATGCGGTTTCTAGCTTGGCTGAGATTGTAATGCAAGAGCTTATTAGAATTAAGTGGTAGAGTTTATACCCTAAGGTAATATTTTCATATTTATTCCTGCAACACATAATTTAATATACTTTTTTGAATTTTGTTTACACCC
>NW_027110917.1:171568-174908 GCF_000696795.3 Halyomorpha halys
TATTTTGTATATTTTATTTTATTTATTATTTTTGTTAAAGGTCTGTTACGGTTGCCATGGTGAAATAAAAACACTGGCTACATATCTGGGTAGACAAGAGGTGTGATGGTTGTCGTGGTGAAAAAAAACAAAAAAAACAGCGATATGTTGAGACGAGCGGGTTTTGATTTTGTGAAGGGGACAGTTTGATTTTTGAACACATTACGACTGTTTAATGTGAAGTGGTGATAGTCTATCAGGCCCTGTGTCTTTACTGTTTGAACCGAAATAGCACCATATGAGAAATGTTATCGTATGTGTTTTATTTTTTTTCAAAATTATGGTGATCTACTTCAATGGACGGTCATTAACACTAGAAGTGAGGATATAGTGGAGTGCGTGGCAACGAATCTTCAGCACGTCCTGGATAGGAGAGTTGTGGCAGGTTTTATCTCTATAATTATGGGAAAAGTGAGACGGTGACCGGAAAGGAAATATCGGACAACTTTGCGTTCTGCCAGGAGTACACTAAAAGACTACGCGGGGTTCGAACTAAATTTTATTTTATATTCGCTATTATATTCTTTTGTATAATATATTTCTTCTGTTCTTTCTTAAACATGTACACTGGTTTCAACTTGTTAATTTACCTTTTTTTTTTTTTGGTTATGTTCACTTAATTTTACGATAATTCAAGAGGTGGGAGGTAACACTCTTAGGTTTTCTGTTATCTGCATGTAAAGGTATTCGCCAGTGGTCATGATTCGATAATTATTTATATAAGGGTATATTTTGGGCATATTGTTTCGGGGTTTTCGTTATTTCCAAGAAAAAAAATAACGTGGCCCCTAAGGAGCAATTTATTCTTTATTGTTTTGTCTTTTTTTTCCCTTTTGCGATTATATTTTTTTTTTTTTATTTTCCTTTAACTCACCCTCTTCTCCGCTGAGCGTGGGAAAGTATAAACGATAAATATATGACTAAGGATTAATCAAAATTTGCAGTTATAGGTCCACCAAGCTGATCTGGTAATAAAGATTTAAAATTATATATTGCTTAGCTGGGGTATCTCGAGAAACATTGCCACGGATTGATTTCTCGGTTTGACCTGGTTCAAGTATCCTCATTATTATTTTTGTTTTAATTATCTCCTAACTGGTCAATTCTGATATAAGAGGAGAGGTGAAGAATTATCTCAAAAAAAAAAAATACAAACAAAAAAAGGGAGGAAAAGGTTTTCATAACGTGGGGCCTTCAAGAAATAAAAGTCAACCCTCCTCCCTCAGGCCGTATTCCAACCGATACCTCAGCAGACTTGAGATTACTATGGTGACACCTCATCTCACTCGGCTACAAACGGCCTCCAGTGTATTCATTTGTTTGACCCTCACATCTCCACCGTTTAGACACCAGTGTTAGCCAAGAATCTAGTCTCCAAAATCAACAAAGGAAGTACCCCATCTTTACCATAATTTGGATACTTACTATGGTCCAATGGTCTCTTTGGAATATGATAGGAGTTCTCTCCATCTTCGAAACTCTTGTTTATGTAATTTTCTTCTTTCTAATAATCTTCTGTGTTTCTTTTTTTTTTTTTTTCTGTTTTTGGACGCAGATATTTCTGGTTAAGCTCCTCCCAGCAAAGCCGTGTTTCCCACGCTCTTCCCAAGAACTTCTGCCCGTATTTAGTCCTTCAAATTTACCGAATAGCTACTTCGAATGTACATTAAGGCCTTCCTATTCTTATTATCACATTTACTGACTCAAATAGGCCTTTTATGACAATCTTTGTTTTATTAAGCCACCTTTCCTTGCATCAGTACCACTAACATCACTCAGCAAAGAACTGACCCAGTCTTAGGATATTCTAAATATTCGATGCAAAAAAAGGGCTAAGATTTAACTAGATTATAATATCAATATATCCACATTATTAATACAATTGAAATTTTCATTATCATTATATGTATCATTATTTTTCTTGCATGATTATTTTAAACCCATTTTTATTTAGTACAATTTTCTATTTCAGTATTTTACATTCCTTTCTTAAGTGAATATATCCAATTTGATTTGATTTTTCATTGTCAAGTGTGATTCTACTAATTTTTTCATTTAATTAAGTTATATTTATAAATAAATTATGTCTGACTTATGAGTCCGTCAAGTAAATTTTTAATCTCGTATAAAACATTATTTACTTAATGCAACTTCTTTAATATTTCTAACGTTCCTAGAAACAGGTTAGTAGTCAAAGAGAAGGACAGGTCCTCACAAACGGGAGTCAACGATAAATACACACCCATATTTTTTTTTAAAAATCTCTTCTCTCAATCAGGAGTTTGTTTGGAATTCAATCACCTTCCTTCGGATTAACATGAATTGAATTTATATTTTCATCTGAAAGTTTGAAAATAAATCAATTTAAAATGAAACATCAATTTTTTTTTTTAAATAAAGACCTTCTATACAGACTTTCCTCGAGCTCAAAGCAACATCCTTTCACATTAAAATTCAAATGGCTAAAAGAAATTCTAGATCAAATATTGGCCAATAAAGTTTCTTTCTCTGGTACTACGGCTCTGTATTGAATGTGAGCAAATATTTTCCGTAAATCGTCTTGAATTATTTGATTCATTTCAAGTTAAACATTCAATTAATTTTACTTTTTTATTATATTTATTGTAAATAATAATACATATTTCAGATAATGTTTTAATTTGGTAAAACTTAAAAAAAATTTCTTTCAATCCCATGTTATATTTTTGTATGTACTCTTTTTTTCAATCACTTAGTTATACATGATTTATATCGTAAGGGATTATCGTAAAAAAGTTCGATGGAAATAAACCTTTTAAGGTTCCCTGAATCAAAATAACCAAGTTTCGCAAAATGATATGTCTATGTGTCTGAATGTGGTCAGCCTAGCTCAAAAAAACGAAAATCCCTGGGGTGTGAGAGCTACGTTTTCGTTAAAATCATCCGAATGGTTGATGAGTGCCATTTTATAGAATCGATTTATCACATTTCTATAATTTTCTTGAAACAGCCCGGACGATTTTGATTAATCTCGGCATATTAGAGCACAATTTATAACTTTCTACAATATCAGCTAGGTCTCACTCTTCTTAAAATAGTTTAACAGGCCTTAAATGACGATTCTCAAAATGGCTTTCTCTAAAATATCTTTAATTTTGTTTATTTGTAATAACTAGCTATTAGTAATGTTTGTATAAGTAATGGAAAATGGGTGTATATTTATACAACATGAAAAGATTTGATAATTAAGTTAAGAAGATATAGGAAAAATACTTTTTCTAGGAAACAAGAGTAGTAATATAGATGTATTTTATTGAGTTAG
>NW_027110917.1:174958-180176 GCF_000696795.3 Halyomorpha halys
CCTTCATTAAGTACAAAGGGCTGCAATGTTTGTATGCGTTAGTACAGGGAGTACCATTGAATAATTACTGTTAATGTACAAAATTATTCATATTTATTAATTAAGATTAGTGATAATCATTCATAGAATTAAAAAAAAAGAATTAAAATTGGATTTATTTCACAAGGTCTTGTTTTGTGTTAACGAATTTACCAGTTAGCAATTAAGCAGTGTTAATTATAATAGTACTCTACTCATAATCTATAGCCATGTTAGTTTTAAGGCATAGAAATGAATAAATTATTTATAGAAAAAACATATAATATTTAAAATCATTAATGCATATTACTTTTTTGTATTTTTATTTTTGTTTTTTGTAATTTATCATGATTATTTTTAATTGTTCAATTATTATTTTATTGAAAATAGTCAGCGGTGAATTAACTGTTTAAAAAAATAGCATAATATTATAATAACCATGGTTACGGTTGCCATGGTGAAATAAAAACACTGGCTACATATCTGCGTAGACAAGAGGTGTGATGGTTGTCGTGGTGAAAAAAACAAAAAAAAACCAGCGATATGTTGAGACGAGCGGGTTTTGATTTTGTGAAGGGGACAGTTTGATTTTTGAACACGTTACGACTGTTTAATGTGAAGTGGTGATAGTCTATCAGGCCCTGTGTCTTTACTGTTTGAACCGAAATAGGACCATATGAGAAATGTTATCGTATGTGTTTTATTTTTTTCAAAATTATGGTGATCTACTTCAATGGACGGTCATTAACACTAGAAGTGAAGATATAGTGGAGTGCATGGCAACGACTCTTCAGCACGTCCTGGATAGGAGAGTGGTGGCAGGTTTTATCTCTATAATTCTGGGAAAGGTGAGACGGTGACCGGAAAGGAAATATCGGACAACCTTGCGTTCTGCCAGGAGTACACTCAAAGACTACGCGGGGTTCGAACTAAATTTTATTTTATATTCGCTTTTATATTGTTTTCTATAATAATGTAAATTTAGTTGATAAAATTAAGCATTTAAGTTAAAGTTAAGTCAACCTGTAAGTTTTCATATTTTTATTAATTGATATGAATTCTTTTTCTTTCTGTGTACATTTATTTCTTCTTATCATTAAACTTTTGTACATATATTCCTTCTGTTCTTTCTTAACCATGTACAATGCTTTCAACTTGTTAATTTACCTTTTCTTTTTTTTTTTGTTATGTTCACTTAATTTTACGATAATTCAACAGGTGGGAGGTAACACCCCTAGATTTTATGTTATCTGCATGTAAAGGTATTCGCCAGTGGTCATGATTCGATAATTATTTATATAAGGGTATATTTCAGTTATATTTTGGGCATATTGTTTCGGGGTTTTCGTTATTTCCAAGAAAAAAATAACGTGGCGCCTAAGGAGCAATTTATTTTTTAATGTTTTGTATTTTTTTTCCCTTCTGCGATTATATTAATTTTTTTTATTTTCCTTTAACTCACCCCCTTGTCCGCTGAGCGTGGGCAAGTATAAATGATAAATATATAACTAAGGATAAATCAACATTTGCGGTTATAGGTCCACCAAGTTGATCTGGTAATAAAGATTTAAAATTATATATTGCTTAGCTGGCGTATCTAGAGAAACATTGCCACGGATTGATTTCTCGGTTTGACCTGGTTCAAGTATCCTCATTATTATTTTTGTTTTAATTATCTCCTAACTGGTCAATTCTGATATAAGAGGAGAGGTGAAGAATTATCTCAAAAAAAAAAAATACAAACAAAAAAAGGGAGGAAAAGGTTTTCATAACGTGGGGCCTTCAAGAAATAAAAGTCAACCCTCCTCCCTCAGGCCGTATTCCAACCGATACCTCAGCAGACTTGAGATTACTATGGTGACACCTCATCTCACTCGGCTACAAACGGCCTCCAGTGTATTCATTTGTTTGACCCTCACATCTCCACCGTTTAGACACCAGTGTTAGCCAAGAATCTAGTCTCCAAAATCAACAAAGGAAGTACCCCATCTTTACCATAATTTGGATACTTACTATGGTCCAATGGTCTCTTTGGAATATGATAGGAGTTCTCTCCATCTTCGAAACTCTTGTTTATGTAATTTTCTTCTTTCTAATAATCTTCTGTGTTTCTTTTTTTTTTTTTTTCTGTTTTTGGACGCAGATATTTCTGGTTAAGCTCCTCCCAGCAAAGCCGTGTTTCCCACGCTCTTCCCAAGAACTTCTGCCCGTATTTAGTCCTTCAAATTTACCGAATAGCTACTTCGAATGTACATTAAGGCCTTCCTATTCTTATTATCACATTTACTGACTCAAATAGGCCTTTTATGACAATCTTTGTTTTATTAAGCCACCTTTCCTTGCATCAGTACCACTAACATCACTCAGCAAAGAACTGACCCAGTCTTAGGATATTCTAAATATTCGATGCAAAAAAAGGGCTAAGATTTAACTAGATTATAATATCAATATATCCACATTATTAATACAATTGAAATTTTCATTATCATTATATGTATCATTATTTTTCTTGCATGATTATTTTAAACCCATTTTTATTTAGTACAATTTTCTATTTCAGTATTTTACATTCCTTTCTTAAGTGAATATATCCAATTTGATTTGATTTTTCATTGTCAAGTGTGATTCTACTAATTTTTTCATTTAATTAAGTTATATTTATAAATAAATTATGTCTGACTTATGAGTCCGTCAAGTAAATTTTTAATCTCGTATAAAACATTATTTACTTAATGCAACTTCTTTAATATTTCTAACGTTCCTAGAAACAGGTTAGTAGTCAAAGAGAAGGACAGGTCCTCACAAACGGGAGTCAACGATAAATACACACCCATATTTTTTTTTAAAAATCTCTTCTCTCAATCAGGAGTTTGTTTGGAATTCAATCACCTTCCTTCGGATTAACATGAATTGAATTTATATTTTCATCTGAAAGTTTGAAAATAAATCAATTTAAAATGAAACATCAATTTTTTTTTTTAAATAAAGACCTTCTATACAGACTTTCCTCGAGCTCAAAGCAACATCCTTTCACATTAAAATTCAAATGGCTAAAAGAAATTCTAGATCAAATATTGGCCAATAAAGTTTCTTTCTCTGGTACTACGGCTCTGTATTGAATGTGAGCAAATATTTTCCGTAAATCGTCTTGAATTATTTGATTCATTTCAAGTTAAACATTCAATTAATTTTACTTTTTTATTATATTTATTGTAAATAATAATACATATTTCAGATAATGTTTTAATTTGGTAAAACTTAAAAAAAATTTCTTTCAATCCCATGTTATATTTTTGTATGTACTCTTTTTTTCAATCACTTAGTTATACATGATTTATATCGTAAGGGATTATCGTAAAAAAGTTCGATGGAAATAAACCTTTTAAGGTTCCCTGAATCAAAATAACCAAGTTTCGCAAAATGATATGTCTATGTGTCTGAATGTGGTCAGCCTAGCTCAAAAAAACGAAAATCCCTGGGGTGTGAGAGCTACGTTTTCGTTAAAATCATCCGAATGGTTGATGAGTGCCATTTTATAGAATCGATTTATCACATTTCTATAATTTTCTTGAAACAGCCCGGACGATTTTGATTAATCTCGGCATATTAGAGCACAATTTATAACTTTCTACAATATCAGCTAGGTCTCACTCTTCTTAAAATAGTTTAACAGGCCTTAAATGACGATTCTCAAAATGGCTTTCTCTAAAATATCTTTAATTTTGTTTATTTGTAATAACTAGCTATTAGTAATGTTTGTATAAGTAATGGAAAATGGGTGTATATTTATACAACATGAAAAGATTTGATAATTAAGTTAAGAAGATATAGGAAAAATACTTTTTCTAGGAAACAAGAGTAGTAATATAGATGTATTTTATTGAGTTAGAAAGTCCATGTTTTTTTTGTTTTTTTCCATCATAACCCCTATTTCTGAATTTATAGTTTTTAGCATGAATATATATTTGGTATATATATTCATGTTAAAAACCATAAATTCAGAACTAGGGGTTATGAAAAAAAAAATTGGAAAGATAAAAAAAAATAAATCAATTTTTTTTTTTCTTACCTCCTAGAACAAAGAAATAAGCATTTACAAATATATACAATAGAAAAATGATATGTATATATACCGGCTATTTCAAAACAAGTCAATTTTTTTATTTTCAAATCCTCTTTATTTATATATAATTACAATTAACAAATATATGATAATACATAGTATATATACAGATTACATACTGTCCGGTATGGTCTAGTGGCTAGGATACCTGGCTCTCAAAACAAGTCAAATATTTCAGATAAACTAATATTTAATATAAAAATCGTATAGTGATCGAGAATGGCGAAAAACGCGTAAATAAAAGGTTAGTTCTAGCTAGCAAGCGAATTCAAGAATGTTTTCCATTTCGTCACTTGATGACGTTTTCTTGTCTGTGTAGTTAATCTCCGTTTTAATTTCATTTAACATATATATGAGCCATTTAGTTGACTGAAAAATTAACTATAAAATCATTCATAGTATTTTCAATGTTTATTCTATATGTACTTTATATAAGTATGTTCATATAAAAGTTATTACCTCTGATTTGTACTTAACAAAGAAGCTTTGATAATGTCATAACTTATAGTCATTTGTCAAAACTTGCTAAGCTATAAAATCGAACAGTAAGAGCAATAACGCATTGCAATAATAAAGTAGACAATTTTAAAATCGTTAGTACTTTACCACCTAAACTATTTAATTTTTACAGAATTACCTTAAAATTTTTGGTTAATAATTTATTTAGGAAAGAAGTAATACACCTCTAGAAAAATTTTAGAAAAAGAATTTACAATAAATTTAGTAAACATACTTCAAACTATACGGTACCATGTCTGTTCAATCGTTTACCAGAACTAATAAATAAATCAACCACAAAGAAAACTAAAAAAAAAAGTTTAACTGGGTACTTTCTTTTATCATTTCCAATAATTGATTTGATTTCAATTATATGTATTTTTCTTAACTCCACATAATTATTCATTATATTACGGTAAGAATTAGCAATCTATGTGTGTGCTTAGTAATAGATATTATTGGATCCTTATTTTTATCATATTCTGTATCATCTTGTTTTATTCTCATCATTATATTAATTCACTAATTGTAAATTAGCAGCTTTATTATTCCAAAGTCCTTTCAATTATTTTTATTATT
>NW_027110917.1:180226-189821 GCF_000696795.3 Halyomorpha halys
CATGAAAAGATTTGATAATTAAGTTAAGAAGATATAGGAAAAATACTTTTTCTAGGAAACAAGAGTAGTAATATAGATGTATTTTATTGAGTTAGAAAGTCCATGTTTTTTTTGTTTTTTTCCATCATAACCCCTATTTCTGAATTTATAGTTTTTAGCATGAATATATATTTGGTATATATATTCATGTTAAAAACCATAAATTCAGAACTAGGGGTTATGAAAAAAAAAATTGGAAAGATAAAAAAAAATAAATCAATTTTTTTTTTTCTTACCTCCTAGAACAAAGAAATAAGCATTTACAAATATATACAATAGAAAAATGATATGTATATATACCGGCTATTTCAAAACAAGTCAATTTTTTTATTTTCAAATCCTCTTTATTTATATATAATTACAATTAACAAATATATGATAATACATAGTATATATACAGATTACATACTGTCCGGTATGGTCTAGTGGCTAGGATACCTGGCTCTCAAAACAAGTCAAATATTTCAGATAAACTAATATTTAATATAAAAATCGTATAGAGTGATCGAGAATGACGAAAAACGCGTAAATAAAAGGTTAGTTCTAGCTAGTAAGCGAATGCAATAATGTATTCCGTTTCGTCGCTTGATGACGTTTTCTTGTCTGTGTAGTTAATCTCCATTTTAAGTTCATTTAACATATATATGAGCCTTTTAGCTGACTGAAAAATTAACTATAAAATCATTCATAGTATTTTCAATGTTTATTCTATATGTACTTTATATAAGTATGTTCATATAAAAGTTATTACCTCCGATTTGTACTTAACAGAGAAGCTTTGATAATGGTGTACAAAGCACTATTTGAATCGAGATTAAGATATGGGATCCAATGTTATGGTCCCAGTGCTCATAGTCATTTGTCAAAACCTGCTAAGCTATAAAATCGAACAGTAAGAACAACAACGCATTGCAATAATAAAGTAGAAAATCTTAAAATCGTTGGTACTTTACCACCTGAACTATTTAATTTATTGATTTGATTTCAATTATATGTATTTTTCTTAACTCTACATAATTATTCATTATATTACGGTAAGAATTAGCAATAGCATTAGTGTGTGCTTAGTAATAGATATTATTGGATCCTTATTTTTATCATATTCTGTATCATCTTGTTTTAATCTCATCATTATATTAATTCACTAATTGTAAATTAGCAGCTTTATTATTCCAAAGTCCTTTCAATTATTTTTATTATTATTACTTTTAATTTAATTTTGAATAATTATTATTTTAATTTTTTTTACTTTATCCACATTTAAATTATTAGTTGCATCATTTGAGATCAATTAATATTGTACTTATCTACCTCTAAAACTGTATAACCTCAATGTCTTTATAATCATAATTGTAATTAATAAATTTCACTTATGTCTATAATTTTTAAGTGTTATTTCGGCACCAATTTATAAATGTAATTGGACCATATTGAATATAGTTTTCTAAATGAGTAATAAAATAAAAATAAATACAAAAATAACAATTGAGGATTAAATAAATGGTTAAGAGCAGAATGTAATTTATATAATTAATATATTAGTATTTTTGGTATTAAAGAAACATGATAACATTTTGAAATGACGAATATTATGAAAATTAATTAATCAATTTGTGAAATGGAAGGACAATATTTGGAAAGTATTGAAACGGTGAATAATATAATATCTGTTCTGGAACAAGCGAGGATTAATTTCAATTTAAAGTAGGTTAGTAAGTGAAAGTTATGTGATATGCATTACATACCAGATTCTTTTTTAATTCACATCTCATTGTTAATCTAAACGTTATTTTTTTTTTAAATGTATTCATTAATATTTACCACTGTATTAAAATAGATAAAACCAGTAAATTTGATGTAAGTTATACAAGGACATGACATAGACATGTGGAGAATGTACCTTATGATAGAACCCCAGCAACATTTCTAGATAAGATCTCGAGGACAACTTCTTTTCAGATGCCTAGGATGATTATGAGGTAGCGTAAGAAAAGCCAGGTTAGAAACAAGTGGGCTTGGGTGGTTGAGAAGTTTATCATGGAAGGATTGGTATCTGGTCCTAGCCAAATCGACAACATATCGGACATTGAAGCCCTGATGGATGATTTCTTTTGTGGTAGAGTAAGGAGCTAAAAGAATTTTACGAAGGATTTTGGACTGAAAGGATTGGATGCAACAAAAAATCGAAGGTTTAGTAGAACCCCTTACCCCAGCTCCGTAATTCCTAACAGACCTTACTATAATCATATAAATGAATCTTTTTCTAAATGTTTGAATCATAATTTTTGAATGGTTTAATTAATTATTCTAATTGGTTGTATGCACTTTTTTTATTTTTAAATTATTATTCTTATCTATTTATGACGAGTTTTAAATAACATAACTCCATCTCTTTGTTCAATTACATATATTTCCAGTTTGGTACACATTTTCTCAACCAAGAAAGACAATTTTTTTTTTATATTTAAATAACCGATTCCTTTATTCCTTAATTTAAAATCTCATTAGCACGAGCTTATTAAGCATATTCTGACTTTGATAAGAAATCGAAATCGGTGGTTTTCAAAGGGATTGGAGATTGGTAATTTATAGCAATGAGTTCTTCTTATCAACAGAAATAAAAATAAAGGTAGGATGGAATAAGAAAAAGATTGCCAACGAATCTAAAACTGAAATCTGAAACGAAGAACTTACTAATTAAGTTACTAATGCTTTTAACGTCCATATTGCTACTCTAAACTTCAGCACTAGTTTCAAATTCAATTCGCCAACGAAAGGCCTATCTGGACATACGGAGATGACCTTTCGAGCTCCACTAAACCTTCGGATTCCTCTCGTATCCAATCCTTATAATTCAAAATCCTACGTAAATACCTCAATGCTCCTTACTTTGTCAAAAATAAAATCATCCATTAAAACCTTAATGTTCCATATGTAACCGATCTAGCCCGAACCAGATATCTATCATTCCATTATAAACTCCCTATTCAGTCAAACCCACTAGTTTCTAACCTTGCTTCATCTTCCTTCCCTGACTATCCTCCTAGGCTGCTGAAAAGATGTCCTCGAGACCTTCTAATGTAAAAATGTTTTTAGAGCGCTACCAATGGGTTTCTCTACATGCCTGTAAATTAAATTTATTAGATGTATTATTATGTACAGTTGTAAATGCCAATAAATAAATTTTTTTTAAATTTCCAACGCAGGTCTATTTGACAAATCAGTTTATTCCCGCCTTAGTAAGGTTGAATATAAAATAGTTGACGATACGAATAGATGAAGAAGTTATGCATAATTTAGGAAAAATAAATATTTTAGATCAGTATTTTAAATAGTTCTTCATAGGGAGTATCTTCTAAAATTTTTCTTAACCTAAAATCGTGATAGTTTAGAGACTAGTAAAATTGAAAGAAGAATAAGTATATTCAATTTATTTCACATTCATATATAACTCGGTCACATCTTCCATTGTTATAAATGCGTAAACAAAAACATAATGAAAATCATACAAATACCGTCTAAATGTGAGTAATATTCCATTTTAAATTTTAATGAAAGAACTCCTAAAATATAATTTAGAGAACACGGCTTGATACAAGAAAATGAGATCCAAGACCTAAGTCCTCCGAAGCGACGGCGAACGGATTTCTAAAATGTTTCAAGTTCTCGACAAACAGAGCTCCTGTCCTCAAGATCGGTCCTCCAGGAGGCCGATCCCTAGTCTTCCTTAAGTAGTCTAGAAGATCCTGCAGGATCTTCGGTGTGCAAACAGATTATTTGCATATCGATCCCGCTCGGGGCGCTCACGCTTAGCTTCGCTTACCTTTCCCCGAGAATATAGGAGGACATGACAATATTTAATAAACAGATTATCTTACTAGACGTTTCAAAATTATTTTTATAAATAATAGTTCCGGTACGGCTTGTACAAAGTGGTAAATTAGACCCGTCTTAATTAGGGGAGGATAATATTTTAAGTAATCTCAAAATGTCACATCAAAGCTTGAAAAATGAATTAATACATATCATAGAGCAGCGTGGTGACGCGCCTGTCTACCAATCTAAAGGTTGGTATAAATAAATAAAATGGAACTAAAATACATTTTCAAATGTTTAATTTTACATTAAAAAACAACAACGTACAGTGATTAAATTTTAGAGTTACAAAATAAAATTAACCTTTTTTTTTTTTAATAATTTATTTATTGTTATTTACAACTGTATACACATATATACAACAAGTAAATTTGCTGTAGGTGACATAGTGACACGATAAAAACATGTGGAGAATCTAACCACTGATAGAACTCCAATAACATTTCTAAAGGAGAATATTTCGAGGCCATCTTCTTTTCAGACGCCTAGGAGGATTATTAAGTAATGAAGGAGAACCCAGGTTAGAAACAAGTGGATTTGGGTGGTTGAGAAGTTTATTAAGGAAGGAACGGTATCTGGTTCCGGCCAAATCGGCAACATATGGAACATTGAGGTCCTGATGGATGACTTGAAAATTAACCTTAAACTGCTTAATTGGACTTTACAGATACACTGATAAAATAGAGTCTAATCGACCCATAACGTTTCTTTAAAATTTACTAAATCAAAAATTAGCCCAAGCCCTTCACCTTGTAATATATTTGTTGTATTTCCAAACCAACAGACTATCATAAAAAAATAATTAATGACCCAAATCGATAAACCAAACGTATTCAATTTTAATTTAACATATTCATTATTTATCCTAAATAACTGAAAACACTAAGCCAAATAAACACTTAATATCATACTTCCATATAAATCTAAAAACAGGAATAGAGACAACAAAAAAGAAGTAGCTCAATTGCAAAAATTACAAACATCATCTAGAAACTTTTTTTAGAAAACATAAGAAGTTATGTTTTCTTTTTGTAGAAAGCATAACTTCTTGGTGTTATATTTTGACCGGTATTATAAATTTTAGCCTATATACAATTTCAACACCATGAATGCCATAAATCATCCCAAATACCGAAATACATAGTTCAAAATCACATTGGATTTTCTCGTATTATATTTTATGGTCACTGGACGACGGTCTTAAATCAGTTATGTTATTTCCCAGGTGAACAAAATTAATAAATCTTAAAGATATTACTTGCCTCAGTTTGGACTACGTAAATGCGACCAAAAAAATCAACAATAAAATCTAATAAAATTTGCAGACAATCATGTTCATGATATAAATATTAATAAAAAAAAAGTCTAAAACCAATTTGTACTTCTTCATAAATGCAACGTTTCGGCCTAATCGACCATCCTCAATGACAATCTTAAATACCAATTTAGAACTACATCAATTTCTAAAAACTTTTTGCAGGCCACTCTGCCCAGGTCAATAATTTCAGTTCAAAATTACCTTATTTTGTCAATTCTTCAAATAAAATTAAAACTTTTAATCACAGTCAGTGTAAAATATTATGCTGTATCACAATAATAGTTAAAATATTTTGATTAAAAGTGTTAAGTTAATGTGAAGAAGTGACAAAATAGGGTAATTTTGGACTGAAATTGACCTGAGCAGAATAGTTTGCATAAAGTTTTTAAAAATTAATTTAGTTATAAATTTGAACTTAAGATTGTCCTTGAGGAAGGCCGAATTGGCCGAAACGTTACATTTTTGAAGAAGTATAAATTGGTTTGAGACCTAAATGGGATTAAATTTATTAATTTAAACAATAATAACAGGTATCAAGAAAATTGAAAGATTATATTTTTAATTAATCTATATAAGAGATTTAATTTATTCATGGTAGTAATAATCATAATTGAATAAGGCATAACCACTCAAAGCTCTCCACCATCAAAGTAAAACAGAAAATAACTTTAATGCTAAGAAACTTTAAACAATGAATAATTCTTGTTTCAGAAGTTAGCCAAAGCGATCCGCTTGTTAAAGTAATTTTTGATGGTGACGTGACAGAATACTGAATAATATCTTTTAACCAAACCTACTTGTCATGTCTATTTACTCTCTCTGAGAAATTTAGTTCTTGTTTTCAAGATTAATGGATTGGTTTATATTTTAAACAATAACCACACCATCAGTCAGATGAATTTTTATTTTATTAAAATGTTCCAGTAGTTGAATAACGAAATAATTTTTGGCATTAAAGCTCAGAAAAAAAAAAGGCAAATCTACCTTAACTAAGACTAGAAAAATATAATATATAATATATTTTTATGTTTATTCTTCTTATATATTTTCCCTTATGATGTAGCTACTTCAATCGGGTAAAATTTAAAATAGTTTAATGGATCAATTTGTTTTAGAGCATATGATTGATGACCATTTTTTTATTATTATTATTTTTTTATGTTGTATGGTTTTGGCCTCAGATGCATATATACCAAATCGGGTTGGTCAAGCCAGAGCTCATTAGATCCACATGGAATGAAAATCATATTGATAAACCGCAAAAATATTCTCCACTAAAGCTCAAATAATTATGATAAAATATTATGATTTTTGTATTCTCATGAAACAACTAAATCTTTTTTTAACTTTTTTCATTATTTTATTATAATGAAATTTATAATTATATTGATATAATACTTTTTAAAAATTAATAATTAGTTAGTAGCCAGTTTTTTTTTTTGTTGTTGTTTTTTTATCCCTCAGTGAAATTAAGTAATTAAAATTAACAATAAATATGTGTGATCATATTAACAATAGGTCATATTAATCATTTATTTAAAAAGTAAATTGTATGGATATATTAAATATATATTACTATTAAAGTAATGAAAGACAAAAAACTATGAATCCTTAACGCAATGGGAAATTGGATCAATTGAGGATTACATAAAAAAAAAAAAAAAATGGATTCATGAAGTTTTACTGCCAGTTACCGACAGTTAAAGGTACAGTGACTTACAACTTGGGAAATCCAACCACAACCCGAAGACTAAAACCCAGGCTGCAGCAGGACTTCCTGTTGTAAATTATATATTTACCAATTCTATTGTTATTTCTTCTATTTTATTTTTATTCTCTTCGTCCATTTTTCCAATTAACTTTTTTTTTCTTTATTCACATTAGAGGTCAATTGTTTGTTTTGTAAGGTCTACGAATGTCGTTTTTTTTGTTATTAACTTTAATTTCCTCTCTTTTTAAAAATGCTATTTTTATTTATAACGTTGTTTACTATGGTCAGGGGTGTCTTTTGTACGAGACTATACCCCCATAAACTAATTGTTAAAAAAAATGTATTGTTATACCAACCATGTTAGGTCCACCTGGTATGATCTGGTATTAAATTAAATTTAATTAAATAAATAACGCAATAGCAATGCTCTAAATGTGTGTAACAGAAGTCAAGTATTTCAAAATGCCTGATACTCGTAATGCAATTTTAAGAAAAAAAACAAAAAAAAAAACTGACAGTTTCAATTAAATTTTGGTTTTAAACAGATGTATTTTATGTGTATCTGTCAGTTGTTTGTACTCGTCGTTCGTTCACAAAGTTTAGCAATTAAACAACAACTGAGATTTCCATAACTAACAACTTTGAATTATCTAAATAAAAAAAGAAAGGTGAGTAATTTTTATTTTATCTTCAGTAATACGTTCACAAACTAGTAATAATAAGTGAGCGAATAAATGACAATTTCCCTGTTTTTCTCCGTTTTCACGCATTTCTTTTATACGTTTTACAAACTTCATGTACGCATACAGGGGTATAACTGCTCAGCACCTTCAAAATATGATAATTAAAAAATACATATTTAAATGCCGTAATAAGACGAGAGGAATATCAATACAGGTCAAATTCACAAAAATTTTTTTTTACCCCACCATGACTAGAATATGTTGGTTGCCTCTGGATGACTCCCTACCCTCTCCCGTCAGAAATCGCTAGGAAGGGGTCTTACAAAAAAAAGAAGTAATTTTTAGTAATATAGAAGTAACTCACGACGGAGTTTTCATAATGGATTTCAGAAACTATAATCTATTGTTTTAGAGATCTAATTGTTTAGAACGTTTCGGGTCCTAAACTACTAAAAGAACCAGTGACATTTCACTATTAAAAATTAATTTCTCTAAATTTTGAATTATGTAATTAAATTATCATAAAAGTTTGCAAGATTATTTCAAAAGTACTTGTAACAGAATATTGTTTATTAGGTGACTTGTGACTGATTATATGAAAATAATATCATGGATTATGTAATAATATTTAAAAAAAAGAAGTAACAATCAGCAAAAAAAATTCGTGATAATGATACAAGAAATTAAAAAAACATTTAGAAATAAAGATATGACATTATATAAGTTAAATAACAAAAAAAAGTGGAAAGGATGAAATAGGATTCCCTAAGGATAGCACCCCTGAGTCCTTTAATCCTCTTGGACCTCAAATACAGGATGGGTATTTTTTTTTATATTCGCTACCTTCCTCAATTCATCTCCGACATCCTAATTCATATTACAAAAAAAATAATAGTCAAAGATTGCATAATATAAAATATACATTTTATGGCACTTCTTTTTTTATATTCCTAATAAGAAAGATAAATCGTTTTAATTGGACTATTGTTAGCGTATAGTTAGAATTGTTGAATTCTGTACCCAAGTTCTCAAAGTATCATCAGTTTTTTATCGAAAACCGTTACATGTTGGTTTGTACATTTTTTTATTAATTCGAAGTCTATACATCTCCTGGTACATTCCAGATCATTTCGACTGTTACAACATTCACTAGACAAACGGTCTAAACTTCCAATTCATTACAAAAGACTGATCTACACGACTATAAGGCCTATCTGTATATACAGAGTTGAGCTTTGGGGCTCCGAATCCAATCCTTATAGTGAAAAATCTTCAATGCTCCTTACTTAGTCACAAATCAAGTCATCCATCAAGGAACTCAATGTTCCATATGTTGCCAATGTGGCCAGACACACAAACCAATCCTTACATCATAAACTTCCCAACCACCCAAACCCACTTCTTTCTAACCTGGCTTCTCCATCATTACCTAATAATCCACCTAGGCGTCTTAAAAGAAGATGGCCTCAAGATTTTCTCCTCTAGAAATGTTATTAGAAAATAAAAAAATTATTAGTATTATTCATGGCTGCCGAAGTGGTATGGAAAGTCGCGCGTAAAAAACACACCAAATATTATTGTTTTGAAAAATATAGTAAAAGTTAACTAAGTAATTAAATAAAAAAAATGTTTTTTTAGAGGTCATTTGTTAAGTAAGATTATAATTCTAACTTCTATCAACATATCAAATAGTATATTCATAAAAATTGTATTTCCATTAAATAGGGCTTAGGCCATTAGAATTAAATTATATTTGAACCTTCTAATTATCATTCGCTTCTCCATTCAACAGTTGAACTTTTGTTGAGTTAATTTTAGTTACCTTACGCAAATGTACTCCATTCGGCTAAAAACCTCCAGTACCAGGTCGACACCTAAAATGTGTCCAGACCCTAGGGTGAGTAACAAAGAAAAAATTATTTTCAGAATCGAACCAAGAACGTGGTAAATGTAAATGGTAACAAAAGG
>NW_027110917.1:190111-192025 GCF_000696795.3 Halyomorpha halys
GGGAGAAGATAAAAAATTATGAACATCACAATATACCAGCTCTAATTTTCCTAGGAAATGTTTTTGTTTTATTCATTAATTTTTTTTATCACCCCATTATAAGAATAAATCTACAATTTATTATCTTTCACTCAATATATTATTTAATTTCACTCTCTCTTTCTTATATTATATTTATATAGAAACCCTTTCAGAATTAATTCAGATATCACTTCCCCATGAACTGGACTATGGACAGCTTGATTAAAACACAGAACTTAGATAAAAATCAGAAAAAAAGAGAATATTACATTTCTAGATAAAACAAAAAGTATATATTTTATTGTACACGATGTTCTTTTTGAAACTTTATTGAATGACTTATGACAAAAAACAAAAAACAAAAACGTATCCGTTCGGCTTTAGTTGGTGCCGTGTCTTCCACTACCTATTGAAATAAATACCTTAGATTTAAAAACTGTTTGCTCAGTTTTCCATAGAAACCTGTTAATTTTTAGTTATTGATTTTCCGAATAATTTAACATCTATAGATTCTATTGAAGAATAATTAAATTGTCCAACGATGTAAAGTAAATAAATGAAAATAAAAAAATTATTAGTATTATTCATGGCTGCCGAAGTGGTATGGAATGTCGCGCGTAAAAAACACACCAGATATTATTGTTTTGAAAAATATAGTAAAAGTTAACTAAGTAATTAAATAAAAAAAATGTTTTTTTAGAGGTCATTTGTTAAGTAAGATTATAATTCTAACTTCTATCAACATATCAAATAGTATATTCATAAAAATTGTATTTCCATTAAATAGGGCTTAGGCCATTAGAATTAAATTATATTTGAACCTTCTAATTATCATTCGCTTCTCCATTCAACAGTTGAACTTTTGTTGAGTTAATTTTAGTTACCTTACGCAAATGTACTCCATTCGGCTAAAAACCTCCAGTACCAGGTCGACACCTAAAATGTGTCCAGACCCTAGGGTGAGTAACAAAGAAAAAATTATTTTCAGAATCGAACCAAGAACGTGGTAAATGTAAATGGTAACAAAAGGAAATCCATTATTTTACAGTTAAATTTTGAAATAGAATTTTTTTCATTTTTTTTTTTTTTTTTTTTGTACGGAACATTCAATTTGCTTCCTTCAAACATCAATCTGACAACCATACAAAAAATAAAATAGTTGAAGTTTTGATTAAATATTGTAGGAAATTGGATAAAATAGGCTCCTTGATAAAAAATTGTTTTCCCCTGTACAAATAGAATATTTTCAAAATTGAAATCTTCTCTTTATGCTTTGACTTTACAAACCTAAAAGAATGAAATTGATATGTCAAAACGGATAGCCTGTCAACGCTCATAGAGTAAAATGCTGCAACGAAAAAGCTTTGTAATAAGTAATGCAATGATCACTACAAAATTAATTAAAAAATATAAATAATTTAATAAAGACAAATATTGATAATTCGTATTACTCAATTAATAGCACTAACACGTATACATTTAATCAACAGGATGATTATATACATTATAGAACAATATGAATTGCTATATAGTTCTTGTTGGTTGGAAAGAATATTTAGTTTAGTTAAATATATATTCAAAATATTATTAATTAGTTATTACCAACTCAAGGAACTTTCACCATTGGGGCTCTCCCCTTGTCAGCGGCCGCTAAACCTACCTACCTTCAATAAACTTCCAGGGTCCCTAAGTAAACATAACGGACAGTAGGTGTTGGGCACAGGGAAAGTAGGCCGGCATCCGATTCGCGTTGCCGAGACCTTAGTCGTGATACAGAGTAAGTAATAAAAGAATAAACGGGAGAAGATCAAAAATTATGAACATCACAATATACCAGCTCTAATTTTCCTAGGAAATGTTTTTGTTTTATTCATTAATTTTTTTTATCACCCC
>NW_027110917.1:192765-196874 GCF_000696795.3 Halyomorpha halys
GAAATGTTTTTGTTTTATTCATTAATTTTTTTTATCACCCCCTTCCTAGGCATTTCTGACATACGAGGGGGTCATCTACAGGTGACCATCCTATTCTAACTATGGTGGAGGGTCAAGTTTTTCATTTTCTGGACAATTGGAAATGTTCAATTAAACTATTTTTTTTCAATTTAGATCACAATGTGACAAGAACGCAACAGACGATTCTGCAAACTATACCGACGGCTGAGCAGGACCTCTCATCTCTTAATAGAAAACAAAATTCTAATTTATAAGACTATACTCAGACCTATCTGGAACTACGGACCTGAACTTTAGGGAACAGCAAAACCATCGAATATCAAACGTATCCAATCCTTTAAATCCTAAATCCTTAGAACTATAGCCAATGTATCCTATTACGTTTCCAACCGAACACTAACCATGACCTTCATATCCCTTTTGTCCTTGACCTCATACCAACCAAATTCTCAAAATTCCATATAGCTTTTTAATCATTCTAATCCTTCCTTGGTTCAATCCTTATCAAGTTCCACCCATCCCTACAATCCATCTCGAAGGTTGAAATCTCATTGGCTAAGAGACTAATTGAAAAATAAAAATGGACAATTGGAGTTCTTGAAGTGGTCAGATACTCCACTCAAGTTGAGCGTTAGCGGCTTTAGCGCACTTGCTCAGCCTCCACTGGCTCATTACCAGGTACGTGGTGAGAGGGATGCGCTGGGATCTCAATGAGCTCTGCTCTACCCCTCATACATGGGGGATAGAGTGAGCTCAGAGATCCCTAGGTCGATAGTGCAAATATTGTATATGAGAGTGTAAATACGACTGTTGATTATTTTATGTATTTATTTTTCATCTACATATTTTGATTATGTTTATTTTCTTTATCCTTCTGTTTCTATATATTTAGAGAGAGATTTTACTTATTTTTATGTAATTTCTTTTCATTTATTTATTTATCTTATTCTAGTCTGCATATAATCAGTCATTACTATTACTTATAGCCCAACAACTGTGGCAGAGTGTAATATTTATCAATAAATAAAATTCATAAGAGAAAAGAAGATATCACAATCTGAGCATAAGTAAAATAAGTTTTACTTAATTTTTTGTTGCAGAAAGAAAACAATGTGATTTGAGTCGATTTTTTTGCCTGAATTCTGATATAATATCGATTTTCAAGCAAAGTTTTCAAAGATGAACACCTGTCTTAATTCTTACTTAATATGTACGCAACATCATAAAATTTACTATGAAAATAAAAAATAAAGATTCGCTGCTATGTTTCGCCTCTGCTTTTTCCTCTTGGTTTCTCAAGGATGAATAAATATTTGTGCATCTTTTTTTAACTTTCGCATCATTAATTTTACGAAACTTTCTGACTTAACAGAAAAAATGTAGCTGAATAACAAAAATCTAGATAAAGTTGATGAAATAAGGATTTTTAAGCCTTAGTTCATGCATTTTTAAGGCTCGAAGCTAAAATAAAATAATTCATGGTTCAAAAGGACACTAATTTAATTATGATCAGCTAAAAATATAAAGAAATTTATCCCTAAGACACGATAATTTCAAAAATATCGAAGAAAGAAGAATACACACACAGGTGTAGGTCTCAAGGACAATATCGATGTGGAGGTGGGTTTCCTTCAGAATACGAATGTCCCGTTCATATACCACAAGCCAGGTCTGTCGGAAGACAAAAAATAATTCAACAATTTTTATCTCAAAATGATTCAACATTTTTACTTGAAAAAAAATTGTTTTTTTGAGATGGGTTCTTTCTATTATTATTTATTAAGAACACTAAACAAGCTTTGTACTACGAATGCTCTGTACAGTTCTTAGCAGTAGGACATACCTCGTAAGACCTGCCACTTTGGCTTCACTTTTATCATTATGCGAGGCCCCTCACCTCCAAAGATTTAAGTAGAGTTTTTCACAGAACGGTCACCACAAACTTCAGATAAGTATTTCACTTGGACACCTTCAAGTACCAATGGTAGAAAAAAGTAGTATTCATATTTGAATTATGTTCTCTCACGTAATGCAATCGTCTAATTCATATTTCCGTTTTTCAGTTTTAGAGGGATCAGAAAAAAAAAAGTTTACTTTTCCTGGGCAACTAACCACTCCATTAAAGTCCTGCCTCAAGGGTAATTGTAAGTCAAATGGTTTAGGAAACAAACCTATCAACAACTTTCATTACTTATTATAACTGTTTCTTTCTTGTTCCTTTGTGCTATTACAGAAAAAAATTAAATGTTTATTTCATATATGATTTAAGCCGTGTTTAATCCTGACTTAGATATTGAAGTGGCTTTTGAGCATTTTCATTTACGTTAAAGAGTAACATAAAATGAGAATTATTTCATATTGTTTATAGAATATTTCATATCTTTAAGAATATTTCCTGTCCCAATAATAATTAATAATGGAATAAGATTAATAAAAAGAAAAAGCCAATGAAAATCTCTCACTCTTGCCGTTACAGAAATCTAAAGTATCTACGTATTTAAAAATAATTATTGGTTTTTGTTTTATTACAAAAATAAGGTGAGTTCCATCATCTAGTTATTGATTAGAAAATTCAAAATAAATCATGAAATGGTGAAATAATGCAATGCTTCTTAAAATACAAATGCCAGAAGAAGATAAGGGGCTACGAAAAAAAAAAGTGTCCATTTTACTTTAATATAAAATTGTAAGTACTTTAAGTTAAAATGAAGGTGCTATAAGAAAATATGTCCATATTTAATCACGATTTATAATAAGTATATATCATTATGAATCTGATATAACATTATTTATTCATAATAAATATAAACATAAAGATTATTCTATAGGTATAGTAATTTCTGGATGTTTGATAAAATTTAAAACCTTACAGTGAGAATGATTCTAGCATTGATGACCTCAAATATCTGAGTAAACAGTTATTAAAAGTTGTTAATTACTCGGTACCAGCTTAGGAATGTTGAAGTACGACATATACAATACAGTACATGTTGAAGTACGTGGGTAAGCATAAAAGTAAGGTTTCCTATTTTTTAATGTTTTTTAGAAATATAACATTGCATTTATTTATTTATAATATTTACATCATTTATATGTTGGACATTTGTTACTGTATTCGATTTGCAGCAGACATGGCCTTCCTTAGTGGATGATGGTGTCAGTTTGCCACGTGGGAGCACAATAAAGCTATTGTGATTCTCTTTTACAGGAAAACTTCAACTTTCCGATTATTTTTTTATCTGAGCTGATTTAGAATTTATGCCTAAATTTGTTCTTTTTTCTTTATTAAAAAAAAAAACCTTGTAATTGAATTTTACATCAAGTTAGTGTAATCCTAACCACCCTACTTTGAGTTGAAATTAATCCTGGCTTCTTTCAGAACAGATATTTTTACTAATTTTATAATTAATTATTATGAGCCTTTCAATTAATAGATTGACTAACTAAAATTTCAACAATTTTTAGAAAAGTACTCATAATAATATTTAACATTTTTTTTTACATTTTCCTTTTTCAAAAGTATGGTTGAGATATAAAATATTTAACAGTTTACTAAAATTCACATTCTGTTCTCTTAACCATTAATCTTAAGCATATAAATTGTTACAGAATCAATATTGAAAATACTAAAAATTATTTCAGGTAGGTAGTCATCCTGATATTAAAAAAACTTTTAGTTATTATTGTGCAAAAATACTAACGAAACTAAAAAACATACTGTGTATGCGCCCGGCAGGTTAAAAGTGGTTAGACTATTATTTTTTCTAAAATCTTTGGCATTTCAACGCTATATTATACGTCTATGTAACTACTCTTGTATCCGGAAAAGTGTTTTTAATCTAGAAAAAGAGTTTTCCTCTGATGTCGTTAAATTAATTTTTAAAAATTCCATATTTTATGTTCATTTCGATAAAAAATGTGAGAAAATCAATTATTTAAAAAAAAATTGACAAAACAAACTGAAATAGCTGCTTCAGAGAAAAAACGAATAAATGAGAAAAATTGATTTAATAAAGTGGCACTAATTAAATTAATTATCAAATCTTTCCATATTTTATGTTCATTTCAAACAAAATTTACAAAACAAA
>NW_027110917.1:197094-206534 GCF_000696795.3 Halyomorpha halys
TGATTTAATAAAGTGGCACTAATTAAATTAATTATCAAATCTTTCCATATTTTATGTTCTTTTCTACAAAAAATGTAAGAAAAACAATTATTTCAAACAAAATTGAAGGTATTTTAGATGAAGCCGGTTTTGAATATTGGCTTTTATGCCTTGTCAAACTATATTGTTTAATTGTACATTGATATACTGTTTCTGAGAAAAAACGAATAAATGTAAAAAATTAATTTAATAAAGTAAGTGGTACTTACCAAAAAAGATGCTGTAAAATCCCAGGCATATAACCGTCTTAAATATGTAATTTAAGTTACGTACCACTTTATATTTTTGAGCTAGGCAGTTCCCACGAAGACATACAGACGTTTTCGAGAATTTGTTATTTCAATTCAGAGGTCCTTAAAACGTGAATTTTCATCGTAAAACCTGACTTCGAAATTTAACTTCAATGAAAATATATGTATTCCATATATAGGTATGTAAAAGTAAAAAAGAGAATTATGTAATTCTAAAAAAAAATAAGAGGGCTTACTTATCTTAATATGTGATAATGTTTTTCGAAATTAGTTCTTGGCTATGTCGAGACTTCAAGTTAGAAAGGACTCATGAAATCAGGTTTGAACTATAACAATAATAATAACAATAAAATAAATTAATTCCAGTAACAGAAAGCAAAGAAGAATACTCGCTTCATTTCAGCCTTACCACAGAGACAATGTGGATAAGATATTGAATTATGCCAATGAAAGGTAAGAGCTTACGTAACTAGACTTGATAATTGTTTTCATTGCTACGAGTGGGAGCTTGCAAAGTGACTCAAGTCAGTGGCTGTATTAACTGAGTTCTCCACTATTGTCGGCTTCCATTGTCTACCACCCGGGGGATCAGAAATAGCAATTCTCTAATTGGAGTACACTGTGCCCCGTTTGTTGTAAGAGTAGTGCCAAATAGAACAATGTATGATCTGGGTATACCAAGAAATAGCCGGATCAGGGGCATACACTACGGATTCGTCTGCAGGGGAAAAAAGGATCAGAGGATTAAATGTATTATCTCTCTACCTGCGAGCTTAATTTGATTGCACATCAAAAGGGGGGGAGGTTCCTTCCTTTGTTTCCCAACAGTTAATCATATTATACGTTGACAGAAGCTTTTATGTTACTTTATCGAATAAAATCTATTGTTCAAAACATAGATATTTCATTACTATAAAGATGTTAATGTTTCAGAATAGGTTTTATAAAACAATAACAGTTTTTAAAAATTATTTTAAACGTTACAGGTGTAAAAATAAGTTTTTTTTTTATTTTTATTTATAATTTATTTATTGTTATTTACAACTGTATACATATATACACATCAAGTAAATTTGCTGTAAGTGATATGATGACATGATACAAACATGTGGAGAATCTACCCATTGATAGAACTCCAAAAACACTTCTAAAGGAGAAGATCTCGAGGCCATCTTCTTTTCAGACGCCCAGGAGGATTATTAGGTAGTGAAGGAGAAGCCAGGTTAGAAACGAGTTGGTTTGGGTGGTTGGGAAGTTTATTATGGAAAGATTGGTATCTGGTTCTGGCAAAATCGGCAACATAGGGGACATTGAGGTCCTGATGGATGATTTGATTTGTGACAAAGTAAGGAGCATTAAGGATTTTACGAAGGATTTTGGACTGTAAGGATTGGATTCGAGAGGAATTAGATGGTTTAGTGGAGCCCCATAGCTCACTTCCGTATATCCAGATAGGCCTTATAATAGTCATGTAGATCAGTCTTTTGTAATGGATTGGAAGTTTGGGCCGTTTGTCTAGGAAATGTTGTAATAGTCACAATCGGCGAGTAGTTTCCTGTCTTTTCAGTCTTGTATGAGGATTCCATGTCAGTCGTTTGTCCAGATTTAGTCCTAAGTAACGGATCTGCTCAACAGGAATAAGTTGGGTATTATTAAAAGATACTGTGGGGCAAGACGAAGGTTTACGACGAAGGGTAAATGTTATTTGGTGGGATTTATTTTAATCATCTAGTTTTGGTACCATTCTTTAAGGGTGGTGATGTGGGATTGGAGGGATTGGGATACAATGGAAGGATCATTATTCACTGACAATAGGCATGTGTCATCGGCAAACGTGGTGAGAATAGTGTTAGGATGGGTTGGGATGTCAGCAAAAATAAGTTAAAATAGATGCATAGATGACCTTACACTTAGGCACATATATGAGAGAAGACATTCCAGAAAATGTGCCCTAATATTTTCGAAGGTAAAAAAATAAGAGGAACGTAAATAATTATTAAAAATAAAAAACAATTTTTTTGTTTTTTATTTTTAATAATTATGCATAATGAAGTTCGCGTGTTAAAACGCTTTCGGATCTTTTGCCCTCGTACACAAACGTCTAAATACAGCAAAAGATTTACGTTTCCCGAACGTTTAATATTTCCCCGAGTCCTTAATATTTTCATTGAAACAAACGTTGTCGTCTTCACGCTATAAAATTATAATATTAAATACATTGAAAAATAAAAAAGATGGGAAAAACAAAACATAAAATAACATATTTATGCACGTACCACTGCAAGATCGATACTGTTGTATTTTTCCCTCGGAAGAGCATTACTGTATATTGTACCGACTATGCAACAGATGTGAATTCGGCCGGTGCAAAAATGTCGGTAAATAGTTAAGACGGTTTTTGGTCGGGTACTGGTAGATACCTTTTTTTTTATCCAGATTTTTTTGTATTGTAGTAACATTTTTTAGTATTATAAAAAACTGTAAAGGTTCAATTTTCAATGTTCGAAATCTATGACAGTCTATAAACGAGGCCGTTTGTAGCCGAGGGAGTTAGTGCGCCACTATAAAAGCATTGTAGCAACAGCCGCGTCGGTTCGAATCTGACTTGGTTGACTTCTTTTTCTTGGCGATCTCTATTTGGAGGTTGACCTCTATTGGGTACATTCGCGGCTGAATCTGCTATCCATGTACCTTTGCTGATCCCGATACTATATCCGCTACGGCACCTCTGTTCGAAGATTGGTGGAACAACTAGTGAATTAAAGTAAATGAATCCAATTAAACAACTTCGCTCTCTGACGCAAATCCTGTCCGCCAGTTAATTTTAACTCAATACCAATTCTTTTCTCAGGTACAGTCCGGTATCTAGGTGTCCTCCTGAATAGAAGACTAATGTGAATTAGAAATACTAAGCTCAATAGACGATCACAGCTTTCAGTTGACAATAAACGACTACATAACTGGACAATATTAAAACATATCTGAAATTAGGGAAAACTGTGGGGAAAACTCTAACAAATGTATTCAATCCTTTCAGTCCAAAATCCTTCGAACAATAGCCGATACTCGTTATTATGTAACCAACAATACTCTATATAGTGATCTCAGTAATCCATTTGTCTCAGAGGGAGAGTAATCCAAACTGTCCGATTAAACTATCTTAAATTTTCCTTTTCCCATTTTAAGCTAATATTTGAAAAGTGACATAGGACCGTCTTTTTGTGATTTTTTAATTTCTGTTCAACTAAAAATAAATAAAAGTATTATATTTGTTCTTACCTATTTTCCTGTTGCTTAGCAACATTTTAAGCCGGTTTTATGGTACATTTATGAGTTATACTGAGATAATCATGATATTTAAATCTTCAAAGAGATGAGGTAAGTGTAATTCATGTTATTTTACTAAAACTAATATCCTAACCTAACAACTAACACTAATGAACTGAACTTGTAGAATGCAGACAACAGTGTCAATAATCTTCTTGCAGCATGTACTGTTACCACACTGTGTTGCTGTTGCTGGCGTTAGAGTAGTTCAAACTGTCCGATTAAACTCTTAAATTTCTCTTAAAAGATTAAAATCTTAAATTTTCCTTTTCCCATTTTAAGCTAATATTTGAAAAGTGACATAGGACCGTCGCTCCCAGGGGGTCTTAGTGGGGTAGGTCAGGCGTGAAAGGATGTTTTTTTTTTGTGTTATGATCTCGTCTTGTGAGATTGTGATATGTCGTACATCGATCAACCTACTTGCTATAATTGTCTGTTTAAAAATTCAGATAAGTAAAGCTACCATGGAGGGTGGATTTCTAATTCAATGGGGAAAAAAAATTTGACACAGATATTATTAAATTCATTACATTCCATGACTAACTCTCTTTTTATCCCAGTCCAGCTGCAATCTATCCCTATATCCTCCCCCGAAGTGAAACGTCACTAAATCATGGACGTATTGAAAATAATTATACTGAAATTCTGGCAATAACCAGATGAACCTTTTCCGTCACAAGACGGAACCCGTTCGGAGTTTCCCAGGCTGAATGTAAATATTGTAAATAGTAATAAATATGTTAAAGATGTTCTTTTACTTAAAGTTTAATTTTGATTCCTTTATTTTCTATTTATGATTTTGTTAATATTCACTTTATATCTCTGTAATTTATTAAATGTGCTCTCTGGTCTTTATTCGCAATGTCTTTAAATATATGACACAATGTTATAATATATGTTATATTATAATTAGTATTTATATTGATATAATATTATTATATTCATTATAATATTACACAATAAAAAATCATAACGAAAAATAGCAATCACATCAAAAATTGTAAATAAAAAAAAAATATAATTTGAAAAAAAAATAAGGACTTTCAGGAACTAGTATACATGTTTTATATTTCATTGATTATTTATAAATAACGTGAAAAGAATATAAAAACTCCAAACATTACATAATTGAATTTAAAAATCGCATTTTTTAAAGTGTAGTTTGGCTCTAACTATAGAAGTTGTATTATTATTAATGCAAACCAACATTCATATTTCTAATCTTCATTAGTATTTTTGCATAATCGAAAATTTTCTGGATTATGTTTAATTACTATTAAAACGAGAAAGGATTGGACTTGTACTGCTCTAGTGAAAATGGCTCGCATAACTGAAAAGGTCAGCTTGGAAGATAATGTAATTTTCTGAGATGGAAATGAGATTCCTCAAGTATTCTCTACTTCAAACCCCCTCTTTCAAAACCGCTTACAAAACCCTACACCAGGCCAACTGAACCCTCTCCATTTTAGAGATATTTTACTTGGATGTGGAATAAAACACGCATTGTTATGACATATGTATTAAATACATACTAATTAAGTTCTGTTTAAATGTCAGTAAAGAAGAGAGAAGTTACCACATTGTGTTTTTAACATTCTTTCAGGCTCTGTGCCTAATGAACCGCAGTTGTCTGGTTAAGACATCCAAATTAATGGGTCTCGGCAGTTCCACGAAATGAAAACTTAACCCCTCACCATGGGTCTTAAATAAAAACAACAATTACCGTCCATAAGCCACCTTAGTCTTTATTCGTTTTCTACTGAATGGATCTTTATCCTAAACTTGCTTTAGTTAGGCTTATGTTTATCTACAGGGATGTTTCAAATGGGCACTGCTGCACTCACGAGTCAGTTAAAGTGATCAGCTACAAACGGACCGGAGGACAATTTACAAACTTCATGCTCGTACCCACGGAACTTATTTTATTTAATTTTTTTCTTTTGAATTTGAGATTTTACTTTTGCAAGTTTCCGGACTGAATATTTCAGATATAATCCTTCTTTATTTTATATTTTAAATTTTAACTAAACAATTTTTATAATAATAATAATATAAACCCCTGTAACCCATAAAGATTTCATGGTTTTATTACTCTGTAAGGAAGCTCTGTAAAACGACGGTAATAATGAGGTGATTTTTTCAAGATTACGCTCAACTGCCAAATTTTTCCCCAATTAAGGGGAAAAATTCTGGAGTTGTACCTTTAAGCAATATTTCATAAAAAATGTACTAAAAAATCGACAGTGAGGGACTTTATTTTGAGAACTCTATATACATTTTTTATAAAATGTTGCTTTTTAAAAAGTTATATCTCAAGAACTATTGAACATATATAGCTCCATAAAGACAAGTATGTTAGCAAATTTACTCTACTTTAAATTATAATCTCTTAGGAATTCTAGTGTTGTACGCGCTTTTAAAGATATTCAAGAGAAAGATTAAAGAGATGCAAATGAAAAAAAATGTTAACGTTTTGAAACAGCCACCACTATACTTGGCAGATTCATCAATTTTGACTAGTAATAAAACATTGGGGTGACATAACTGCCTTTTTTCTGCCTCTTGTACTATTTTTTTCTGCTGAAAAAATTACGGCACTCTTGTTGAGGTAAAAAAAAAAATTTCCCCTTAATTATCCTGAGGGACCTTACACTGGCTGAGTATATAAGAAAAATAAATACAAAGTAATTACAGTCTACTCCACCAATTACTTTGCACTGTTTTATCCCTTAAACTTTTTTCGCCAAGGAATCCTTTTTGGGCAAAAAAACTTCGCGACACCTTTCTTGGGCTAAAATTAATTTGAGGCACCTTTATCAGGCTCAAATGTCGTGAAGTATTCAAATCATAAAAATTACTGAAAATAACTGAAAATAAATTTTTGTGAATTAAACAATATTAGAAAAAAAATGTTGATAGGTTCCAAACAATTTAACAAGTGACCAAAAGCTCTCTATATATGCGTACTTAATCCATTAGTTTCCATTCTAAGCCACTAAATAGGTATGAATTTAAACAGCTCGAATATATGACATTTTACTATTGAGATTTTTTGACATTTTACTATTGAGATTTTTTGACATTTCTATATGATTTTTTACATTTAAAACAAAATAAAAATTATTTTTCTGAATGAATAAAATTTAGATCAAAGTTTATTTTATAACAACGTATTTACTTAGGTATGCTAAAAGTAAATTCAACAATAAACCCAATAAATTACATAGACTGACTCTTTGAATTAATATAGCGAGGAATGAAGGAGAGTGCTAATGGTGTATCGTTTTAATGGTACGGTTAATCAACTTGGATAGCTTTATCCACTCTTTTACGGGTGATGCCAAGCGTTAGGGTTGTGCCAAAGAATTGTATGCGTGAGTTAACAAGTTCTTAAAGTAAACTGTTGTATTGTCGTGTAATTGTTTGTAGGGAGTCCGTATATGTTATCTAATTGTTGGCCTGTTTGAAGGTTTATAATTAATGGTGTAAGTGTAAGCAAATAAATATTAACTCGTAAGTTACTACGTTAGGTTTTTTTGCAGAAACATTTTAATTTACCTATGAGGGATTCGAAGGATCATTATTGCTTTTAAACAAGTGATTTTTTAATTTCTGTTCAAGTAACATTATATACATTATATTTGTTCTTACCTCTTTTCCTGTTGCTTAGCCAACATTTTAAGCAGGTTTTATGGTACATTTATGAGTTATACTGAGATAATCATGATATTTAAATCTTCAAAGAGTTGAGGTACACTTAATGTTTATTATTTTACTAAAACCAATATCCTAACCTAACAACTAACACTAATGAACTGAACTTGCAGAATGCAGACAACAGTGTCAATAATCTTCTTGCAACATGTACTGTTACCACACTGTGTTGCTGTTGCTGGCGTTAAAGTAGTTCAAACAACTTTTGAAGTTATTCTGATTTCAGTTTCTTCATTGACGAAGACCTCACTATAATTCTCTGGATAGTATTCTGAAACTGCTGAAGATGTCGCTGTGTCCCGTCCCTAAGATGTTTGTTTATTGGGGCTCGGTACATCAGAGCAAGTCTTAACATACTTTTGTAGATTCTGCTTTTCAAATGTAGTGCCAGCGATAGAAGTAGATGGAGCTTATATGTTTTTTCTCAGATTTACTTCACTTTCTTTTATATGTAAGGATAGATAAGATGATGGTCCAGTTTATTTCTAAGGAATCAGAGGGCACTATTGAGTTGGTTATCGACTTGAAAAGAGCAAGACGGTTTGGATAATTTTTTCTCCTACGGAGCTAACACTATGCAGTTGGTCTTTGCCAGGAGGTACAAGTGGCAATTTTATCATTTTATGAAACCGTAAAAAGTTAAAAAATGTATATTTTTTTTAGTATTTAATTTTACCTAGGCTATAGCTTAGTGCAGGTAGCGCAGGTAGTCCCGGGGTAAGGCGTGTGGCTACTTACTCCAAGCATCCGAGTTCGAATCCGGCTGGGCAGAAAATTGTTTTCTGTTACACTGTAGCCGTGAGTCAAGTCCTGTGGGTTCTGGAGCCCTCCTGGGGTCCAACCAGCCTCCTAAATTGGGTACCCTTAATTGAGTAAAAATCTGGCGGTCGAGCGTTCTGACCATATCACCTCCTTGCACAACCGTTGGTCTAGTAACTGTACTTCCTTACAATGTACTGAACCCCTGACCCTTCATGGGCTGTAGCGGTACAGAATTTAATTTTTTTTTATAGGCATACCCTCATATCTCTTTTCAACAAATATTTCATATGTATCAACTATCTACCACAACTAACGACATTTATAAAAATAAGCCACTCGTATCTCTTGACGAATCCTTTTATATTTGAAAACTAGGAAAATAGCAGAGGAAGTGATTGATTGAAGCGAGCAAACGCATTATTTCTCAGGTGGCATATAGGTGAGACATATTAAATGAAGGTATATCAGGTTAGAGCCAACTCTTATAACTTTCATGGGACCCCATTATGAATATTTGAACAGGGGATGCGCAAGTTTTGCTATTTTGTTGCATCCCATCTTTTATAAAATAGGGCCCCTCCTTTGGGGACATGGTGCCTCGTCAATTTTTTATTACAAAAACAGAAGTATATTAACGTGGCAGTGATTCTAAGGCAACATTGAAATAGAAAATAATTATCTTTACATAACTTGAACATTTTAACACGGAAAGTAAAGCATTTTCTGTTCTAGATTTTCCGAAAACATGAAAGTATTCTAAAAATTTCTCTTTCTTGATTAATAATTGAAACCATGGTTAAACCACCTCTGCCTTTCTTAGTCACTTATCTTTTTTTATTTTTTTATTTTTCCATTGAGCCATGGAACTGCTTATGCGGCCAAATCATTTATTACTGTGGTGGGATTTTAGTTTTATTATAATACAAGCTAGTTAAAAATTTACATACTAAGTTAATTATGTCCAAAATAAGTTAAAAGAAGATATTAATCCTGATTTTTATTTGGGGGTATTCTAAATATCAGGGATATGTGGACAATTTAAACCCAAAGGATCATTCATTATGGAAGGATACGCGACGTCGACTGTATAAACGTGAAAAAATTCCAAGTCTAGTAGACAATGATGAATTCATCACTAGTGACGCCGAAAAAGCTGAAGTGTTCGCTAATTTCTTTGAGAAAACATTATCTAATACAAAAATAAGTCCGAATTTAGTCACTTATGAAATTGATATCTGAATATATCTAAAGTATATATATATGAAGTATCTAAATCTCCCTCTTGTAACAGTTCAGCTCCCACCTAAATAAACGTCCCCAAAAGAATGGACTATCATAATCGGATAT
>NW_027110917.1:207747-219063 GCF_000696795.3 Halyomorpha halys
TAATAATTTTTCCCTTTACAGAGTTAATCCATCTGCTTTCGAGAAAACAGCATAAAAAGATTTGGAAATCGTAATGTTTGAGCGACGAATCAAATAACTGTAGTTGAAAAATTCAAGACATGGAGAGGCTGTCTGGAAGAAATACTGGAGGGCCCCCATTCCTGGTCTCATTACGTCTTCAAGGCACCTTTTCTTAGTCTTGCCGGTGTCTTCCGTTACAGTTTACATTATTTATTCTCAACTCTAATGGCGTATTCGTTATATTTTCACGCTTGGAATCTTGACGAAACGCAGTATACATACAAAGGAAACATATCAAAGATAAAACTTTTCATTTTAGTAGTACAATGATCCGATCGTTGTAGAAGAACTTGACAACCCTTCAGAGTTGCTTGATCTTGCCGAGAAAGTTAAGTTGCAAAGATAAATCAATTTATTGGAAGTATTAAACTTAATTATACCGATTTTTAAGTTTTTTAAATTATTCAATATCATCTATTTTAATAATACCAAACCTATACATATCATATTAAAATCTATTTTATAATAATTCCAGTCCGCTTTAAACATTATTTTAACACGGTTTTAGTCCTACCCAACATGTATTTATTAAATGTTCTTCCTTGTGATTTGAAGAACAAAATAAGTGTTTGAAAAACTGTATCTCGGAAATATTAAGGATCTATATTAGAGTTCACAATTTACCACTTTAATTTACGCGAAAGAAAGTTTTTTTTTTTAAGTCGTAGGTAGCATTAAAAGAATTAAGCACTGACTGAAAAATGAGCATAAATTTTATTTTTTATCCTTAATTAAATGAACTTCCGGTATTGCACTTTAAAAATAGTTCAATAGCTACTTTTAAAGGAAATTCACTACCCCAATAGTCCATGCAAAAATAGTTTTCAACGGGAAATGTGCATGAGTTGTTAAAAATTACAGTTTGTTTTAGTATTACACCTGGAAGGAATAAAGTTTTACAATCCTCTTTTTCAAACGGTTTTGCATCACAATTCATTGAAAATAATGAGTTTATCGATATCTTTAGGTTAAGCAGCAGTTTCAAAAGACTGAGAAAACGATTTCTCTCAGCTGGCCTTTAATAATAATTACTCGTACTAGGAAGAATTCGTGTTCTGGTGAAAGAAAATAGTTGTGAAGAATCATTATAACTTCTTTTAATCACAATGGGAATGGAATGATGGAAGAATGAAATATTGCAGACCGAAGGAATTTAAGATGAATATTAGCTAACGATTACGCGCTTCCTCTGCCGATGCCATTATTTTCGAGTAGTCCAAGAGCCCAAGAAGAGAAAAAAAAATCAGCTATTTCATTAAAATTTTGTATTACTTTAATGAAAGCTATGTATAATTACTAGTCAAAGTAGATAAGTCTGTCATGTATAGTTAAGAGGAATACAAAATGGTGGCTGATTCAATACGTTAAAAAAAATTAATTTTTCATTCACACCCATGGTACATTGGGGCAGCGGTAGTGGCGAGGTAACGCGCCAGTCTACCAATCCACAGGTTGTCAAAGCGAATCCCCGGTCCCACCCTTTTTTCAAGCACAAAATAATGCAAAACTCACTGACAACCGTCACTGCCATTCGTGAGTCCCGTTAGGCAATGGGTGGCACTCACAAAAAATAGTCATAGGAGTGACGAACCCACCCTGCAAAAAAAAAACACGTCAAGAAACGCGCGATGTATTTCCTAATACTGGGAATATTAGATCCTAATATTGGAAAATACATCACGCGAGGATTAAGGCCTCCATGGTTGCCTACAGAATAATAATAACCCATTTGCTGAGATATAAACCCTAATATATTTACGATCAATAGTTCCCGAGACACAGCTTTTTAAAAAGCCGCATTCCATAATAAACTGACGAAAAAAAATTAATTTAGAATTAAATTAGTTTTTAAATTAATTTTGGGAAAGTATATCTCAGGAAACATTTGAGGTACAGATGCCTATTAGCATTCAAATTAAAACCAGTTGAAAGTACTTTAAAGTAGTTAGTAATAATTATCTTTGTAGGAGTAGCAGTTTTTATGATATTTCACAAAATGTTGATCCCTACTTGTTCAGATCAAAGTTTTGATTTATTAAAAAATGTATCTCAGGAACCATTAGACGTTAAAATGACTGCCCCACTCGAATTAAAGCTAGTTTAATGTGCAATAAAATAGTTTATGACACTTATGTTCGTAGCAGTAGTATTCTTAATGATATTTACATTTGATGTGAACTCTACAGATTAAATTTTAATCGAACAACTAGAAATCAATTCACTTTAGCAAATATCATGAGAACTACTTCTCAGACGAAGATAAATGTCATCATAAACTAGCTTTGGTTTGAGTGGATTCTTTAGATCTTTACGTCTGATGGTTCTGGAGATATATTTTTACATTAATCAAAACTTTTATCTAAGCAAGTAGAAATCAAAATTTTGTGAATTTATTTTGTTATATCATATGTATCCTACGAAGATATACATTATTAACTACCTTGAAGTACATTCAACTAGCTTTAATTTAAGCGCTAACAGACATCTGTACGTCAAATGTTTCCAAAGACATAGTTTTCACAAAATTAATTAAAAATCTACTGATGTTCCATTATTTTGTTATGGAATGTTGAAAACGATGTTCTATTAGGTTTTTTAGTGTTGTATGAGAGAGGGACATTAAAGATATGGAGCTCCGAATGAAAAATATATGAAACAGTTGCCATTTCCCCTCTCATTATACTTGGCAGACTCATGAATCATGAGTAGTAATTATACATATATTTCATTAAAGTAATAAAGAATTGTGGGTACATATGTACATATTTGTACTGAATCGTCCATCAGGCTTTTGTATGTACTAGAGAGGCTTGTACCCAGATTAACATCATTATTTAATAATTATAAAATTATCATTTCCTGATTTACACTACATCGTTAATTTCTAAAAAAAAAATAAATAAAACATTTATAATCTCTAACTATCCTAAATAAATAAACAAAACTGGTATGGTAGATCAGTTGTATCAAGTACATCATAAGGAAAATATTATTTTGTTTCACGGAAAACCTTCCCGGAAATCCGACGAAAAAACCATTTCATGTTTTCCGATATTATACCTCACTTTACCAATATACCATTCACCAATTTCGGTCGTCTTCAATTTTATAGAGTTAGGTATTAATGTTTTACAATTAGTCATAGTTTAACTAGACAAATTTAATTAACTAATTTATTTATTAATTTCACTTTATTTTTGACTGCTGTCAAAACAGCCCTGACGAAGCCATGCAACGTGGGGCGAAACGTTGGCTCAATAAAATAGTATAATTCTACTAAATATTTGAGTTTTTTTTTTTTGACCGCACCCGGACCATATTCCATTCATCTATTCACACGGTCAATCAACTTAATTAACTTTCAATTACAAATTGAATTAAGTCCAAATTTAATTAACTTAAATTACAAATTAAACAATTTAATTAACGTTTGTATATGGGATTTTTATATGACTATTTTTCAAGTCATTGAAAAATCAGAGACAGATTTAACTGATATTTTGATGGTTAAAATACAAACTAATTTTCATGGTCCTTTCGTTCATTCCAAACCTCCACTATTCCAGAAAGGGGGCCTACGGACCTTCAGTCTACCTAAATAAAGATAGAGTTTCTTCGAAAAGTTTTCCAACTCTTCTTGTCTGAAAGTTTTCGTTGACAGAAACTGTTTATTCTAGCAAGGACAACCTTCGAATGGAAAAATTCCTTAGACAATCGAACTGGTTTTGTTTGAAAATCACAAGTCTGCACTGTAATAAAACGAGTTTAACACATGGAATAGAAAGAAGGGTTGCGATCATTAAAAATTTCGAATTCTAGTTTTCGACCGATATTGACGTTTTGAGGTCCTCTGACTCAAAGTAACCGTGACACGCAAAGTGGTCTGTGTGGGTGTGTGCGTGTAAGTGTATGTTTTATGATCTGGTATGATTTTGGTAATGAATGTAATCATTAACTATTACCTATTGCCCGTCACAGTAGCAGATTGTAATAAGTATCAATAAATTAGTTTGGACGGTCTGGCGCGTGGTAGGTTTATAAAATGAAAGTAAGTCACAAAATAATTCCAAAAAACTTTTACATCATAAAAAGTTTCTCAGGGCCTTCTGCTGATCTAACTACCGAGGTAAATATTCCGATTAATTCCAGGAATCAACCTAGTAAAAATTCTAAATTCAACACTACAAAGTCAGTTATAAATAAAAAAAAAAAAGAAAGGAATGCTTTAATGATATCACCGAATAATTGGCGAATATTTAGTGGTTTTAATATGACGAGGGTGTGCTGGGCAAAAACCAGGAAATCGGATTATATCAGGGGCCTTTTCTACTTCAAAATTTTAATAAAACTTTTAATTGAACACAAACCGATTTTAATGATTCCGTAAAAAATTAAATGTTAATTTTTTTTTCAAATATTTTCTTTTTTTACATTAAAACACTTAAATGTCTTCTAAAAACAATCTTTTACAAAATGTGATGATACTATTGGAGTGGAAGAGAAATTTTTTATCATTTTTCAAACTTTTTCAACGTCAGACATGGTTTGGCTGGATAAAAGAGAATTAAAACGCATTAAATAATAAATTATAGTGGGAATATTAGGTTTCATGAATTGTTTTAGGCTATAAATTATAGGTCTTTAACATGAATGATTATTCTTCACAAAAAAATTGAAGAACGCTTTCATCAAAATTTCGAGAAAAAAAAATCGAGATTTAAATCAAAATCGAATTAAATAAAATTATCAATTTAAAAAAAATAAATATAAAAATAACCAAATAAAGGTTAATTTCTTTTATTTATCACAATGGAGGCAGTGAATCGATCCCTTAAGTTTCCAGGTTTTTATCTGACAAACCATTTCAAGATTAAAAAAAATCATTCATTTAGTTTCTTTATCTGATATCAATACCTGATATGGTATGAATATATAAGATTTGAAAATTATAAGATGCTTCCATTGTTATAGCAATACGGATACAGTGACAGTTCACACAGAAAGGTATTTACTTATGAATTCCTGACAGGCAACTCATCTCTGAACTTGCAATAGTAAACACGAAGTGGCATAGAAACTGAGACAGACGTACACGTGAGTTTAGAGTTTAACAACAGCCATCTTGATTAATGTAACCATCTCGAGTACTAAGTAACGAAGGAGGATACAGTCGGCAACTGTATTTATCGATCCCTTAACTTACTCTAACTCTCTGCCTTCTCTCATCAACTCAACTAATTTAATCTATCGATTATTCCGGCTGATAAATACATGGTATCTATTCTCTTTGAATCAGCGGAGAGATACGTTTTATTCATCAACTTCGATAATCATATGTTCAGGATCAGTTGTACCGACTGATAAATACAAGATATCCAAATGCATATGCATTAGGTTGCTACTTACAAAAAGGATAATTGTATTTTTGCAGAAATGCAAGAATTAAATGCAATTGTAAGAACTAATGCAATAATTTCACTACCGAAGTTGAGAAAATTTTGTATTCTTCTAGAAAATAAAAAATATGAACTTCCTCCAAATTAAAAATTTTCATTAAAATTTTAAGGTTTAGACATCAGGGAACTATTTTTGTTGCGTGTATGACTGTCGACCCATATGTCAAAATAAACCCAATTTTTTTTTCTACCTTGCCCTAGCCTTTTGGCTCTACGGGTTTTAGCAGAAGTTAAGTACTAACTACCTTGTATACACTAAGTATGGAAATATCACTTCTGCGTTTATAAAACTACTTATTTACTAAGCAACAATTCCTCTACAGAGATTTGTTGTATATCACATACATGAAGACATACCTCCTGCTATTAATCTGATTTGAATTAAATTTTCAGGGATTCTTAAATAGGCCCATACCAAATAAACACCTCATTAATTTTATTCTTCTTCCAATAAATTTCGTCTTCATGTGTCTGAAAATAAATTTCAGGCAAATATGTGGTGCGTAGTACAGCTTTTTATATGTAAATGAGGAAAATAACAGCTTTTCGAGGAAGGAGTTCTAAGAAATAGGATGAAATTAGGTTTAATCCGAAATCTTTGCGAGAAGGTAATTTCTGAATAATGTTAAATGTTTCTAAAGAAGGATGAAATGCTTTAGGAAAGAGTCATTTTATTCTGCATTTTATCCTGACATGGTATAGATTTCTAAACTATGACAATTGCATTACCTCACAAGCTAAGTTAACCAAATTGAATAATTCTTTAATTTACTACTATTCGAAACACAACAGCATAACTTTTCAAAATTGTTTTGTACGAACGGAAAAAAACAAAACAAAGTCAATGCTTTAGAAAATGACAATATAATAAAGCCTGAAAAGAAATGAGAGGACAAATAATGAAAGTCCCATTTAAAAGAAGCTGGGCTTATTATGGAGCTTCTTCCTAGCAGGCCTGTTAGAGCAGATAGCGCCACCCCACAATGCTCTTCCAATTGCTTAGGCTGCTCATTGCTTCTTTTCTTTGTAGTGTCGTCAGCCATCATAGATCCGTGCCAGGTCAGTCAGGTGACCTTTACACCCAACGAGAATACTGCAAAGTGCGAAAGACTCAGTTTTGGAAAGGCTTGAGTTGTAATAATATATAAAATTTTTAAAAAAAGTAATAGATTAACAATTGTCTAAAAAAAAAAAATAAAATAAAAAAATATAATTTTAACCAGTTCTATTCGAGATCGATAAAGATTTACAGATCCCTATATAAAACATTCTCTCACATTTTAAGATACGATTTCATGAACCATTGTGGACATAGTCGTCGGCATAAAGTATGAAACCCCATGATTCCAAAAAAGATCTTTTGAGATTATTTTAATTTTGCATAAAAATAATTGCTTATTTTTTGTACCCGATTGTATGTCACTGGCTATTATTTCTATACTATTTTGAGAAAAAAAATCTCAATATGGAGTACTACAGAAAAAAAGAACCAGCCATCTCGGCCTTCATCCTTATGTAGGTATCTACATTTATTTATATTTTGATCATTATAAACTTTATATTGAATTATCCAGCAAAAATAAGCTTAATGCCGGTCAACCAATGCTTTTTTGGACCTCATCGCTCTCAGGAATATAGAATTTTATATGTGAGAAGATAATACCTCTATCTTTTATGGACTTAAAACATGGGAAAACCAAGGCGAGAATCGTCGTTCCTTGCAAAAGTAAGTCCCTTGTTGGAACTAGGAACTGCTCAAAAATTATTGAAATACTTTATAATAACAGGAGGTTATTTTAAAAGGAAAACAAAAATCTTGAAACCACTGTTTCATCGACCTATCGGAGATGAGAAAGGAGTTATTTATTATAAAACTCTTAAATATACTGTTAAACCTGATCGATAATTATTGACTATATTACGTATATAAATTGAAAAGATGTGTATATTAAAAAGTTCTTAAAACAGAGGAAATGTGTTGCTTGTCCAGCAAAGATTCTGTTGAACACGGTGTTTTATTTTTTTACCCTCCTTTTATTGTAACTGAAGCAAATTCAGTACATACACTTGGCATAAAAACATATGTAAGCGATAGAACTCAGATCCTCATAAACAAAACTACAGAAAACAAAGTGACATTGTTTTTTTTTTGTAGAATGTAAAAGAACATGTCATTTATAACCAGATGGTACACGCTGCCCTTATAATTATAATTAAGTGTTATATTATTTTGATTTTACTACAATGTCTGTTATAAAGATGAGCCAATTCTAGAATGTTTCGGCCCATCATCTCCCAAGTAGTAGTATCAATACCTCAAAGCTAAGAACTCCTGAAAACCTAAAATTTATCTCAAATAAAGTCGGCTTTTCTTAAGAATCTGATATGCTTAAAATTAATTAACATAACCACAATAATTTTTATAAAATTCTATACTTTTTCAAGTAAATAATTTATTTAATAGCCTATCCAATCATTAGATTCAATCGGCTGTTCGCTCCATTTTCCGGATTATATTAGGATATAATTATTTTATCATAAATATCCAATTTTATTTTATTTAGGCTAAAGATGGGAAACAGGAAGTTTCTGCAAGAGGAGTGTTTTCGGGGAAAATACAGGAGAAAACAAAAAGGAGAAAAATGAGGAAGTAAATTCTGAGCATTGGAATGGCATAATTGTTAAAATCCAGAATAAAAACAAATACTAATTGATAAATTGGAAAGGGGAACAACATGAATCATTATTTTATCCTAAATGTAGTATTAGAAATGTAGATAACTCTGAAAATACTCATCAATAATAAACTAAAATAATAATTAGCACTCAATAGAATAATTTTTAAAAACTCAAAATACAATAAGAGTGATATTACAAGAGCTTCAAACAAATAGTGGCCAATATGAATTAACTTTTACCTTATCGAAAAAAAATCAAAATATTACTAATCTTGACATATTACTGTATTCTTATTTATAAAAATTATTTACTAAAGAAAAAAAGAAGTAATTTTTAATATGACTTATGCAGTCGATAATGTTGATGGAATATGGCGGCAGTCATAATTTTTACAAGCTATTTGTACAAGAGCCCAAGAAGAGAAAGTCACTTATTTATCCCCAATATTTGAAAACTTAAATGAAAACTATGTTTAATTACTAGTCAAAATTTATGAGTCTGTCAAGTATGTCAGGAGGAATTAAAAATTGCAGATCTTTCAAAGGGTTAAAGACCGGCTGGAAAGGATTAATTTTTTTGTGTTATAATCTCCTCTTGTGAGATTGTGTCATGTCATACATCAACCAACCTACTCGCAATAATTGTCTGTTTGAAAAGTCAGATCAGTAAGGCTACCATGGAATGGAGGATTTCACGCCGTTTTTCAATTTCAGTCGCTTTTTAAATATTGCTCGACTTAACTATCTTAAAGTCTCCTCTTCCCGTTTTAAGCTAATATTTCAAAAGTGATATAGGACCGTCGCTCCCCGGGGGTCTTAGCGGGGCGGGATCGGCTGAGAAGGATTAATTTTTTTTGTGTTATAATCTCCTCTTGTGAGATTGTGTCATGTCATACATCAACCAACCTACTCGCAATAATTGTCTGTTTGAAAAGTCAGATCAGTAAGGCTACCATTGAGTGGAGGATTTCACGCCGTTTTTCAATTTCAGTCGCTTTTTAAATATTGCTCGACTTAACTATCTTAAAAGAGCTTCCACTCAACCCGTTTTTGTCCATATTGACCTTAACCCCACCCATGGGGCATAGAATGAAAAGAAAAAAAACATTGATCCAAAACAGCTCTATTATAGCTAACTCATATTTTAGAAAATTTAGTCTGCTTTAAATTATGTTGTATTAGGTTTTCTGGTGTTGTAGCTAGTTTGAAAGCTATGGAGCTCTGAATGAAATTTTTTTTTTTAATGGTTTGTAACAACTGCTTTTTTTATTCTCTCTGACTGTACTTAGAAGACTCATAATGTTCACTAGTAATTATACATAGCTTCCATTAAAGTATTCAAAAATTAGGGTGAAATAACTCAATTTTATTCACCGGGGTACTATATTTAGCAGGGGTATCTCATCTAAGGTGCGCGTGCCACTAAGTGTCATACTGGGGATTCGGAATCGATATAGGGCCCGCTGGTATCTTTCTATTTTTTTTAAATGTTGTAATTAAAAGGGATGAAACGATGTGAACAAGTATAAGGCATGTATGATATAGGTCACGAAATGTATGTTATTGCAATAATCATAGTGAAGGTAGTGTAGAAATGGGGAAAGGACACTCGTGGCATGGTCGAATAAGGGAAACTCTTGATTGTGACACGCATTATAGAAAGCTAGATTCAATGAAAATGAAAAAAAAAAAATTAGCCTGTTATCGGCTGAGATATTTTCCACATCACCTCGATGAATATCAAGAACGGAAAGTTTTTAGCTGAAGACAACTGGTTTATAAGAGCCACCAGCTTAGATTAGATTTAGCTTCCAGATGCAGAAACCTCGTTCGATCGTGAGTGTTGAATAATCATCTGCCCCTACAACTTCGCTGACAATGCTTCCCAGATGCTGCCACCTCTCTTCATTCTGTTAAGATTTCGCGGTAAAGAGCTTCATTATGATAGTGATGTGAGATTATTTTGACATCAATGTACGATTAAATTTGTATCATAATAAGTAGCAACTAGGGTGTTATGTCATGGAAACTAGATTTGTAAGCGATTTCGTTGTTAGTTTAAGCGGAATGCTAAAATGGTGAAAGTTAAAACCGATGTTTTGAAGATATTTGTCCCCTTACTTTCTCTGACCTTGTAAAAAAGTTAATAATACTTCCTCTGAAGTGTTTAACATCTAGAAACTCCAGCTCTGGCTTCCGCCACATTTTTATTCAACGGTTTAAATGATTTATTATTCGCTGAAAATACGAATTTAAGGTGTATATATTCTAATTTTAAAATAATCATGTTAAATAAGAGTAACTAAAAATCATCTTTGCCAAGAGTAACCAATAGTATGCAAGTCATAAGTATGCAATTATTTCATAACAAGCTATCGATTGTACACTGTGGATGATTTTAATAATGATCAGATAAGAAAGAAAAACAAGAAACAAAAGGCAAAACAGATTATTCTAAATAATTTTAATAGAACAAGAGGACTGCAGTAGCAGTATACATCGATGTATCCAAGCATTAATATCAGTTTTTAAGTGTACGAAAAAAAGAGAAGAAAAAAAGGAGTAGCGATAAAAAGTTCATCAACAGTGCGTCGAGTAGAAAGGATTTCAACCCCTAAATTCCACTCGACAGGAAATAACATTTTTTTTCTTTTTTAGTTCCTGTTTTTCAATAAAGAGTTTTTCTAGTCTTTATTTTTAAATAATTTTTTTTTTCGTACTTCTTCACTGACGAATTATTTTATCGCCTCTAAAAACCAAAATATTAAACGATTTTTTTTAATACAACGATAAACTGAGAGAAAGAGAGAAAGAAATATATTCAATCATGCTGCCCAAATACATCGGGTTGCTACATCACACACCATACTGATCAATCCGTGATCGGACATATATAAATTTATAAATTACATTTTTTGATTTGATACAATATAATAGAAAGATAACATTTTTTTCCCCACAGTATTGTTTTATAATTAATATCTGTCTACAAACTAAATACAAGTTTTTCAATTTATTCCTTTTTTTTTCTTTCCCCTCCATTTTACAAACCTTATTTCATTTTATCAACAAATTCCCCTATATAACAAATATTAGAATAT